>NC_059325.1:0-17086 GCF_020740605.2 Lemur catta | reverse complement strand
TTGGGATTTGTGATTATTATGGAAAATATTTGAGTGCTGTTTTAGTGTTATGGTTTTGATTTTTAAGATCTTGTAAGTAGAGTTTATATGGCTTAGAATTGAAAGATAGTATTACTGGTAATAATGGGTTTAGGAGTAATAGTGGAAATTTTAGTTGCAGATATATTTGCTTAGGTTAGTAGATAATTATATAAGGGGTACCTCCTTAAGTGGACGGGATTTTTGAGATAATTTACTAGTAATTATTGGGTTCAGAAATTTTATGGGGCTAATAAATTAATAGGGACGTGACAGTTAAAATTTGCGTAAGGCTACAAATAAGGTTCTAGTTTTTAGTTAAAATCAGTGCGGAGCTTTTGTTTTTGGGGTTTGGCAAGAGTATACCAAAATCTGAATAAATCTAGAATGGGGGGTAGGGGGGTTTGCGTAAGATAATTGGGTATTTAATTTAGCGTGTGCGTATGCGTATGCGTATGCGTATGCGTATGCGTATGCGTATGCGTATGCGTATGCGTATGCGTATGCGTATGCGTATGCGTATGCGTATGCGTATGCGTATGCGTATGCGTATGCGTATGCGTATGCGTATGCGTATGCGTATGCGTATGCGTATGCGTATGCGTGTGCATGTGCATGTGCATGTGCATGTGCATGTGCATGTGCATGTGCATGTGCATGTGCATGTGCATGTGCATGTGCATGTGCATGTGCATGTGCATGTGCATGTGCATGTGCATGTGCATGTGCATGTGCATGTGCATGTGCATGTGCATGTGCATGTGCATGTGCATGTGCATGTGCATGTGCATGTGCATGTGCATGTGCATGTGCATGTGCATGTGCATGTGCAAAAGTTTTCTTATGTCTTTCGAGCATGAATTAAATAGTCACCTGTAATAATTATTTCCATGTCCTCTAAGCATGAATTAAACAGTCATCTATGATAATTATGAGGGTAAAGAATGTACATGCTATGTTCAGCTACAATTGATGTGCCGGGCGCGGGCCGAGCCGTGTCGGCGCAGGCCATGTTGAGTCCCTGCATACCCGAAAATTAAAAAATACCATCTGCCTGACAGCACAGTTATGACATGTCATGGGCTGATTAGTCACTAATCCATCGAGATGTCTCATTTAAGAGGAACGAGTGAGCGGTTATGTTGTTATGGCCCTGAGGTAAGAACCAGATGTCAGATATAGTTTCATTATAGACACCCCCAAGTTTAATGGGCTCAGAGCAAGAAGAGGAGCATTCTACGGGCGGGTTGCTGGTTTCACGGAGGATGGTAGATTAAGCTACGATCTGGTGGAAGGGGATATCCGTGTTGACAAGGACTTATGAAATGATATGTGCAATTGTCCGATCAATTGAGGAATGTGCTATGTACGATATGAAGTTTATGTACTGGCTTATATGCTGGTGGACTGAAATTTTATGAACTGGAATATTTGTATGTTTTATGTACGGGTATAGGTTTATGTACTTGCTTATATGCATGAGGACTGGAATTGTATGTACGATTATACATATATGTCCTATGTAGTATTAAACATATATGGTACTAATACATGTTAATGTGGAAGGGCACATAATGCACGATATACATAAAAATAGTATTTTATATTCGTGTGTCAAGGAATAGTTTAATTAGAATTTCAGCTTTGGGTGTTGAAGGTGAGGTTGATGCTTCTTCCTTGAGATGTCCTTGGGAGGAGGGGGTTCTCCATGTCTGGTTTACAAGACCAGGGTATTAAGTTATACTACAAGGGCTCTTCATTTAAGTATCTTATTTTCAATAAGGCTTACTACTGGTATCATAATGAGAATGAGAGAGAAGTAAAGGATAGATGCTATTTGGCCAATGGTGATAAAGGGGTGTTCGACGGGTTGACCTCCGATTCATGTAAGAATGAATAAATCTGCTGTTAAGATTCAGAATAGGTATTGGCTGAGGGGGCGGAATACCATACTTCGTTGTTTGGCTGTGTGTAGCATGGGGATGATTGCTAGAATTAGGATAGAAAATATTAGGGCTAGTACTCCTCCTAGTTTATTGGGGATGGATCGTAAAATAGCGTAGGCAAATAGGAAGTATCATTCTGGTTTAATGTGGGGTGGAGTGCTGAGAGGGTTAGCTGGTGTATAGTTGTCAGGGTCACCTAATAAGTCGGGGGAGAATAGTACTAGGGTTATTGTTAGGAGGATAAGAAGTATTAATCCTAGTAGATCTTTGATAGTATAATAAGGATGGAAGGGAATTTTATCGGAGTCTGATGAAGTTCCTAGTGGGTTATTAGATCCTGTTTCGTGAAGGAATAGAAGATGGACTATTACTAAGGCTGCAATGATGAAAGGTAAAATGAAGTGGAAGGCGAAGAATCGAGTTAGGGTAGCTTTATCAACGGAGAAACCCCCTCAGATTCATTCTACTAGATTGGTACCAATGTATGGGATTGCTGAGAGAAGATTTGTAATTACTGTGGCACCTCAGAATGATATTTGTCCTCATGGGAGGACATATCCTATGAAGGCTGTAGCTATTACTGTAAATAGTAAGATGATACCAATATTTCAGGTCTCAGATAAAGTGAATGAGCCATAGTATAAACCCCGGCCGATGTGGATAAACAGGCATAAGAAGAACATGGATGCTCCATTAGCGTGAAGGTAGCGAATAACTCAGCCATAGTTTACGTCGCGGCAGATATGGGTGACGGAAGAGAATGCGGTTGTTGTGTCTGCTGTGTAGTGTATTGCTAGAAATAGCCCTGTGATGATTTGTAGGGCTAGGCAGGCTCCTAGAAGGGAACCGAAATTTCATCAGGAGGAGATGTTGGATGGTGTTGGGAGGTCAATGAATGAGCTGTTTATAATTTTTATTAAGGGGTGATTTTTTCGGATGTTGGTCATTAGTATTTTTATAGTTGAAGTACAACGATGGTTTTTCATATCATTAGTCATGGTTAAAGTCCATGTAAGAATTATGATATATGTTATGTTTTTATTGAGTATTTTACTTGTACTGGGTTTTGTAAGTATTTCTTCAAAGCCTTCTCCTATTTATGGTGGTGTGGGGCTTATTGTTAGTGGAGCTGTAGGTTGTGGCATTATTATAGGTTTTGGGGGTTCTTTTATAGGTTTAATAGTATTTTTGATTTATTTAGGTGGTATACTTGTGGTTTTTGGTTATACTACGGCTATGGCTACGGAGGAGTACCCTGAGACTTGAGGGTCTAATGTTGTTATTTGGGGGGTGGTATTATTGGGAATAGGGATGGAGTTATTTATAGTAGCGTGAATAGTTGAGTATGGTGGATTTGGGGTGGGAGATGTGTTTGGTGGTGTGGAGAATTGAATAATTTTTGAGAGTAAGGAGGGTGGTGTAATTCGTGAGGATTCTTTGGGGGTGGCTTCTTTATATAATAAAGCCAGCTGGTTTGCAGCTATTGCCGGTTGATCTTTGTTTATTAGTGTTTTAATTGTTATTGAGATTATTCGAAGGTAGTGTAGAGTTAAATGATTAGTAGTAAGGTGAAGAGAAGGGATATAAGAAATGAGAGGAAGTAGAATTTAACTAATCCTATTTGATTAGAAATGGCAGTAGAGGATGTTATTTGAAGTTGAGATAGGTTTTTTGGTATAGTTTTTTCTATCCAGATTAGGTCTAGAAGGAGAGATGCTGTATTTTGGCTTATGATCAAGTTATGTGAGGGGATTAGGCGGTGTATGGTTATTGGGTAAAAGCCTAAAGAGTTTGAGAATTTGTAGATGTCTGAAGGTAATTTAAATTTTAAGTTGTTTGTTATAAGATTTAGTTCTATTGCTAGGGCAAATCCTGTAATGGTTACTATTAGAGCTGTTAGTTTTAGGTAAAGTGGTATTGTTATTTGAGGGACATTTATGGGTAAGATGTTATTTGTTAAGAAAAATCCAGCTAAGATGCTGCCTAATGCCAGGCGTTTGATTGAATTAATTAATAAAGGATTATTTTCATTGATGGGAGTTGAGGTTGTGAATCGAGGTTGGCCTAGTAGTGCGTAAAAGATGATTCGGATACTGTAAATAGCTGTTATAGAGGTTGCGATGAGTGTGATTGTAAGGGCTCAGGCGTTGGTGTTGGATGTATTTACGGATTCGATAATGAGGTCTTTAGAGTAGAAGCCTGTTAGGAAGGGTATGCCTGTGAGGGCTAGACTTCCAATTATGAGGGAGGATGATGTGAAGGGTATGGATTTAAATAGTCCTCCTATTTTTCGAATATCTTGTTCGTCATTTAGGTTGTGAATGATTGATCCGGAGCATATAAATAGTATAGCTTTGAAGAAGGCGTGGTTACAGATATGTAGGAAGGCTAAGTGAGGTTGGTTAATACCTATAGTAACTATTATAAGTCCTAGTTGGCTTGATGTAGAGAAGGCTACGATTTTTTTGATATCATTTTGTGTGAGAGCACAGATTGCTGTGAATAGTGTGGTAATAGCGCCTAAACATAGTATTAGAGTTTGAATAGTTTTATTATTTTCTATTAGAGGATAGAATCGGATTAGGAGAAAGATTCCTGCAACTACTATTGTGCTAGAATGAAGTAGGGCTGAGACTGGAGTTGGGCCTTCTATTGCTGAGGGTAGTCAGGGGTGTAGCCCAAATTGGGCTGATTTTCCGGTGGCTGCCAGGAGGAGGCCAATTAGTGGAATTATATCTGGGTGATAATTTAGTATAAATATTTGTTGAAATTCTCATGTGTTAGAGTATATTAAAAATCATGCTATGGCTAGAATGAATCCGATATCTCCAATACGGTTGTATAGGATTGCTTGGAGTGCTGCTGTATTTGCATCTGTTCGTCCATACCACCACCCGATTAATAGAAATGATATGATGCCTACTCCTTCCCATCCGATAAAAAGTTGGAATAGGTTGTTGGCTGTTACTAGAATTAGTATAGTGATAAGGAATATTAAAAGGTATTTGAAGAATTGGTTTATATTAGGGTCTGAGTGTATATATCATATTGAAAATTCTATAATGGATCAGGTGACAAATAGTGCTACTGGTATAAATAGTATAGAGAAGTAATCTAATTTAAAGCTAATAGATAGTTTTAGGGTTTGGATTGTTATTCAATGTCAGTTGGAAATGATTGTTTCTTGTCCTGAGGAGATAAATAATATAGTTGGGATGAGGCTAGTGATGAAGGCACATGCAATAGAAGATTTTACGTATGGTGCATAGGGGTAGTTTTTGTATATGTTTGTAACGTTTATAATGATAGGTAAAGTTAGGATAATCAGTGTGACAAGGGTGAAAGAGGATAATAGATTTATTACTTTTATTTGGAGTTGCACCAATTTTTTGGCTCCTAAGGCCAATGGATTACTTCTATCCTTTAAAAGTTGAGATAGCCGTATTTTTATATACGGAGTGCAGAGTTAGCAGTTCATACATTACTTTCTCGGTAAATAAGAAGGTTTGAGCTTCTATTTCTGGATTCACAATCTAGTGTTTTTTTAAACTATATTTACAGTACGTGGGTCCTAGAATAATTTTGGGATTTAAGGTAAATAGGAGAAGGGGGAGTATGTGTATGGATATAAGGGTGTTTTCTCGTGTAAAGGATGGGTTTAGGTTGTGCGAATGATATGTGAGTTTTCCTCGTTGTGTAGTAGTTAATATATAGAGGGAATAGAGAGCGGTGATGAGCATATTTAAGCCTATTAAGATAATTGTAATGTTTGATCATGAGAAGGATGCTATAGTGACGAATAGTTCGCCAATTAAATTGATAGAGGGTGGTAGGGCTAGGTTAGTTAGGCTGGCGAGTAGTCATCAGGTGGCTATAAGAGGGAGAATGGTTTGGATCCCTCGTGCTAGTAGTATTGTACGGCTATGGATTCGTTCGTAGTTAGAGTTGGCTAGACAGAATAATATGGATGATGTAAGGCCATGTGCGATTATTAGAATGGTTGCTCCTATGAAGCTTCATGGTGTTTGGATTAGAATAGCCACAATAACTAGTGCTATGTGGCTTACTGATGAATAGGCGATAAGTGATTTTAGGTCTGTTTGTCGTAGGCAGATGGAACTAGTTATAATTATTCCTCATAAGCATAATATAAGGAAGGGGTATGCTATGTATTTTGTTATTGGATTGAGGATTATAGTAATTCGTATTATGCCATACCCTCCTAGTTTTAGAAGTACAGCTGCAAGAACTATTGATCCTGCAATAGGAGCTTCAACGTGGGCTTTAGGTAGTCATAGGTGTAGTCCGTATAGAGGTATTTTAACTATGAATGCTATAATACATGCTATTCATAGAAGATTACTAGATCAGGAATTAGATAATTCTTGAAAGCAGAAGCTTATGGTTAATATATTTAATGAACCTAAATAATTTTGAATATGGATTAATGCTACAAGTAGTGGTAAGGATCCAATGAGAGTATAAAATAGAAAGTATAAGCCTGCGTTTAATCGTTCTGTTTGATTACCTCAACGGGTAATGATAATTAGAGTTGGGATTAATGTGGCTTCAAATAGAATGTAAAATAGAATTAGTTCGGTAGCGGTGAATGTTATAATTAAGAATATTTGTAGGAAAATTAATATGGAGATATATAGTTTTTTTAGGGTTCAGGGTTCTTTTTTAAGGTGATGTTGGCTTGCTATAATTATAAGTGGGAGTAATCATATCGTTAAAACTACAAGGGGGGATGATAGTGAGTCGGAGAAGAAAGTTAGTGAGAAGTTATTATTGGAATCGTTAAATTGATTTAGGAATAATAGGCCTGCAAGGCTGATTAGTAGACTATGTAAAGTTGTGTTAATTCAGATTATAGGGCTACTGGAACATCAAGTTACTGGGAATAGTATAATTGTAGGGATAATGATTTTTAGCATTGGAGGAGATTTAGATTTTGGATATAATCTAGGCCGTAGGTGTTGGATACTGTAACTAGTAGAGCTAGACCTACAGCTGCTTCGCAGGCTGCGAATACTAGGAGTAGGATGGGTATTATAAAAGATGTTGTAAAGTGTAGGCTAAGAATAGTAAGGGTACTTAAAATAAATATGGATAATATTATGCCTTCTAAGCATAGTAGTGAAGATATTAAGTGAGATCGGAAAATTAATATACCTAGGAGGGCAGTAATGAAGGCTAGAATGATATTTGTTGAGATTGAAGGCATATTGATAATTATGGGTTAGCCATAATCTAATGAGTCGAAATCATTTATTTTGGTTTAAACTAATTATCATGTTATTCTACTCATTCTAGGCCTTTTTGAAGTCATTCATAGGCAAGGCCTGCGGCTAGAATGGTAATTAGAACAAGAGCTACTGTTAGTATGAGTTTTAGGTTATTTGTTTGGGATGCTCAAGGAAGGGGAAGAAGTAGTGCGATTTCTAGGTCAAATAGAAGGAATGTAATGGCTACTAGGAAAAATTTTATGGAAAAAGGTAGGCGGGCTGAGCCTATAGGGTCGAAGCCGCATTCATAAGGACTGTATTTTTCTGTATATACATTTAGCTGTGGTAGTCAGAATGCAATTGTTACAAGTAATAGGGTTAGGATGATGCTAGTTGTTAAGGCTAGTGGGAGATTGATTATTCTTTTCCGGTTTTCACCGAAGTTAATTAATTGGAAGTCAATTGTATTGGGTCGATACTAAAAGAATAGGATCCTCATCAATAGATAGATACGTAAAGGAATAGTCATACTACGTCGACGAAATGTCAGTATCAGGCTGCAGCTTCGAAACCGAAATGATGATTAGAGGTAAAGTGAAAATTGAGTTGTCGAAAGAAGCAAACGGTAAGGAAAGTAGATCCAATAATAACATGTAGGCCGTGAAAGCCTGTTGCCATAAAGAATGTAGAACCATACACGCCGTCTGAGATTGTAAAGGATGTTTCAAAATATTCTGAGGCTTGGAGGAGTGTGAAATAGAGACCTAGGGTAATAGTGATGAGTAGAGCTTGGAGTATTTGTACTCGGTTTCCTTCTATTAGGCTATGGTGAGCTCAGGTGATGGATACGCCCGAGGCTAAGAGAACAGCTGTATTAAGTAGTGGTACTTCTAAGGGATTAAGGGGGTGAATACCTGTTGGAGGCCAGCACCCACCTAGTTCTGGAGTAGGGGCTAAGCTTGAGTGGTAAAAGGCTCAGAAAAACCCGGCGAAGAAGAAAATTTCTGAAATGATAAATAGTACCATACCATATCGAAGGCCTTTTTGGACAATTGAAGTATGATGGCCTTGAAATGTACCTTCTCGTACGATATCTCGTCACCATTGATATATTGTTAGTAGATTTGTTAATATGCCTAGTGATAGGAGTATACTTGAATTAAAATGAAATCATATAGCAAGGCCAGATGTTATTAGTAAAGCAGAGAGGGCTCCGGTCAAGGGTCAAGGGCTGGGGTTTACCATATGGTAGGCGTGGGTTTGGTGGGTCATTAGGTATTATCATGTAGATAAAGGCTAACTAGTAGAGTGAAGACATAGGCTTGAATTAGGGCAACGGCGAATTCAAGGATTGTTAAAAGGGTAAGGATAATGAATGTGATTGAGGCTGTAGCGGGGCTAATGGAAGTGAGTACTAAGGTAGCCCCTCCAATTAAGTGTATAAGAAGGTGACCTGCTGTAATATTGGCAGTTAGCCGTACGGCTAAGGCTATGGGTTGAATAAATAGGCTAATGGTTTCGATAATTACTAATATAGGGATTAAAGGAATAGGTGTTCCTTGTGGTAAGAAGTGGGCTAGAGATGCTTTTGTTTTGTGTCGGAAACCTTTGATGACTGTGGCTGCTCAGAGTGGAATTGCTATACCTAAATTTATAGATAGTTGTGTAGTAGGGGTAAATGAGTGGGGTAGTAGGCCTAATAGATTAGTAGAACCGATGAATAGAATTAGTGAGATTAGCATGAGGGATCAAGTTCGTCCTTTTGTATTGTGGATTGATATAAGTTGTTTTAGGATTAATTGAACTAATCATTGTTGTAGGGAAGTTAATCGATTATTGATTAGACGAGTAGGGGAAGGGAAAATAATGCTAGGGGTTATAATAATGAGAATAACGATGGGGATTCCTACGATTGTTGGGGTAATGAAAGAGGCAAATAAATTTTCGTTCATTTAGTTTCTCAGGGGTTAGTATATAGGTCTTTATTAATATTTTTTATTGTTGGGTTTAAAGGATAGTTGAATTTTGAGATTTTCAGTTGAAAAACAATTAATAGGGTTAGGATTATGGAAAGAATTGTAATTAGCCATGTTGATGTGTCAAGTTGAGGCATTCACTGCGGAAAGGTTTGAGCTTTCAGTCTTTAACTTAAAAGGTTAATGCTAATTAGCTTCGTAGTGACATTATAGTATGGATAATAGTCACTCTTCGAAATGTTTTAGAGGTACTAATTCAAGTACAATTGGTATAAAACTGTGATTTGCACCGCAAATTTCTGAGCATTGTCCGTAGTAAACACCTGGACGGGAGGCTATTAATGTAGCTTGGTTTAGGCGTCCTGGGATAGCGTCTGTTTTTACTCCTAGGGAAGGGACAGTTCATGAGTGTAGTACATCTTCTGAAGAGATTAATATTCGAACTGCTAGTTCTGTGGGAAGTACGACTCGATTGTCGACTTCAAGTAGGCGAAGTTCTCCAGGTTTAAGGTCTGAGGAAGGAGTTATGTACGAGTCAAAACATAAGTCTTCATAATCTGTGTATTCGTAGCTTCAGTATCATTGGTGACCTATGGTTTTAAGGGTTAAGGAGGGTGTAGTAATTTCGTCTATTATATACAGAATGCGTAATGATGGAAGAGCAATAAGAATGAGGATTGCTGCAGGTAGGATTGTTCATACTGTTTCTACTTCTTGGGCGTCTATGGTGTTTGTATGTATAAGTTCAGTAGTGAGTATAAGGGAGATAATGTAAAGGACTAGAGAACTAATCAGGAATATAATTATTAAAGTGTGGTCGTGAAAGTATAAAAGTTCTTCTATAATGGGAGAAGCAGCATCTTGAAATCCTAATTGAACTGGATAGGCCATAAAGATACATAGGGGTTTAACCTATAAATTAACTTTGACAAAGTTATGTAATGATTTTACTAATATCTTATATGAAGAAAGTTGTAGTGGTTACGCGGTTGGCTTGAAACCAATTTTAGAGGGTTCGATTCCTTCCTTTCTTGATTTATACTTTTACATATGCAGGTTCTTCAAATGTATGGTAGGGTGGAGGACAGCCATGAAGTCATTCTAGGTTAGTTGGTGTAAGTTCCACTATTAGGACTTCTCGTTTTGAGGCGAAAGCTTCTCAGATTATGAAAATTATTAGTATAACTGCTGTTAAAGAGATGAAAGAGCCAATGGATGAGACGGTGTTTCACATGGTGTAGGCATCTGGATAGTCAGAGTAGCGTCGGGGCATTCCAGATAACCCTAAGAAATGTTGTGGGAAAAAGGTCATATTTACGCCTACAAATATAATTGAGAAGTGAATTTTAGCTCAAGTATTGTCTAAAGTGTAGCCTGAAAATAGAGGAAATCAGTGGACGAAACCACCTATAATGGCAAAGACTGCTCCTATTGATAACACATAGTGGAAATGGGCTACTACATAGTAGGTATCATGAAGAACAATATCTAATGATGAGTTAGCAAGTACGATTCCCGTTAGTCCTCCTACTGTAAATAGGAAAATAAAGCCAAGGGCTCATAGTATAGCGGGTGATCATTTGATATTACCACCATGTAATGTTGCTAATCAGCTAAATACTTTTACGCCAGTAGGAATAGCAATGATTATAGTAGCGGATGTAAAATATGCTCGGGTATCTACATCTATTCCTACTGTGAATATATGGTGAGCTCACACGATGAATCCTAAGAAACCAATAGATATTATGGCTCAGACTATACCCATGTAACCGAATGGTTCTTTTTTACCTGAATAATATGTGACGATATGGGAAATTATGCCAAAGCCTGGGAGAATTAAGATGTAGACTTCAGGGTGTCCAAAAAATCAGAATAAGTGTTGATATAGAATAGGATCACCGCCGCCTGCAGGGTCAAAAAAGGTTGTGTTAAGATTACGGTCAGTTAGAAGTATTGTAATACCTGCTGCTAAAACTGGTAAAGATAGAAGTAGAAGAACAGCAGTAATTATTACAGATCACACGAATAAAGGTGTTTGGTATTGTGATATGGCTGGAGGTTTTATATTAATTACTGTTGTAATGAAGTTGATGGCGCCTAAAATAGAGGATACCCCTGCTAGATGTAAGGAAAAAATTGTTAGGTCTACGGAGGCTCCTGCGTGAGCCAAGTTTCCTGCTAAAGGAGGGTATACGGTTCATCCTGTTCCTGCCCCAGCTTCTACTATTGATGATGCTAGGAGTAATAGAAAGGAAGGTGGTAGAAGTCAGAAGCTTATATTGTTTATTCGGGGGAATGCTATATCAGGAGCTCCAATTATTAATGGAACTAATCAGTTTCCGAAGCCTCCAATTATAATAGGTATAACTATGAAAAAGATTATGACGAAAGCATGAGCTGTTACAACAACGTTGTAGATCTGGTCGTCTCCTAACAGAGACCCAGGTTGACCTAGTTCTGCTCGAATTAAAAGGCTGAGAGCTGTTCCTACCATGCCTGCTCAAGCTCCGAATAATAGATAAAGAGTTCCAATGTCTTTATGGTTAGTTGAATAAAATCAACGATTGATGAACATAAGTAGGATAGAATGGCTGAGTTAGGCATTAGACTGTAAATCTAAGAACAGAGGAAATCCCCTCTTTCTATCAAGCCCTGTAGTGAATATCACGTTGGATTGCAAATTCAAAGAAGCAGCTTCAATTCTGCCGGGGCTTCTCCCGCCTTTTTTTTCCTGTAGGCGGGAGAAGTAGATTGAAGCCAGTTGAATAGGGTACTTAGCTGTTAACTAAGTTTTCGTGGGGTTGGAGCCCACCAATCTAGATGAGGATTTAGCTTAATTAAAGTGATTGATTTGCGTTCAGTTGATGTAAGATATAATCTTGCAGTCCTTATAGCAGAAATTAAGTATTATATACTTTCTTAGGGCTTTGAAGGCTCTTGGTCTATTTAACCTAAATTTCTAGTTTAGGGTTAGTAGGGCTGGTGATAGAGGTAGGGTGAGGGTAGCCAGGATGACTAATGGTGATAAAAGGAAAATTTGTTTTGTTTGTTGGAATTGTCATTTTATTTTTATATTATTAAGTGTTGGGAATATAGTTAATGAGGTGGAGTAAATTAATCGTATGTAGAAGTATAGATTTAGTAGGGCTATAATGGCTATAATTGTAGCTAGTATAATGTTACTATTTTTTGTAAGTTCTTGAATAATGGTTCATTTGGGTAGAAAGCCTGTAAGTGGAGGTAATCCTCCTAAGGATAGCAATGAAATGAGAATTGTGAGGGTAATTATTGGAGTTTTATTTCATGTGTTTGATAAGGTTAGTGTTGTGGTGTTGGTGTTAATGTTTAGTACTGAGAATAGAGTAATAGTTAGTATTAGGTAAATTAGTAAGTTTAGTATTGTTAATGAGGGACAATATATAAGGATAGCTATTATTCAGCCTATATGGGCGATAGATGAGTAGGCTAGGATTTTTCGTAGTTGAGTTTGGTTAAGTCCTCCTCAACCACCTACTAGAATTGATAGAATGGCGATCAGAAGGATGATATTGGGGTTTATGGATGGGAAAATCTGAAGTAAAATGGAAATAGGAGCTAGTTTTTGTCATGTTAGGAGAAGTATGCCTGATATTAGTGAAATTCCTTGAGTGACTTCGGGGACTCAGAAGTGGAAAGGGGTTATTCCTAATTTTATTATTAGTGCTGCTATAGTTACAAGGGAAGTCAATTGGTTATGTATATTAGTGATGCCTCATTGACCAGAGTTTGCGGTATTAATTACGATGGAGAATATAAGTAGTATGGAGGCTGTTGCTTGTGTTAGGAAATATTTGGTGGCGGCTTCTGTGGATCGAGGGCTGATTTTTTTCATGAGAATGGGAATGATAGCTAGCATGTTAATTTCCAATCCTACCCATATTAGGAGTCAGTGGGAACTGATTATTGTTAATATAGTTCCCATGAAGATAGTCAGCATAATAAATATTAGGATAATAGGTTTTATTAGTACGGGAAGGATATAAACCAACATTTTCGGGGTATGGGCCCGATAGCTTGTTTAGCTGACCTTACTATATGTAGAATAGGGTGTGTTTTAGGTAGCACGAAGGACTTTGAATCCTTAAGAGCAGGTTCGATCCCTGTGATTCTAGAAATAAGGGGATTTAAACCTCTATTATTTACTCTATCAAAGTAACTCTTTTGTCAGACATATTTCTATGCTTGAGGGGGAATACATGATGCTAGAACAGGTAGTGATACGTACCATATACATAGTGCTAGTGTTAAGGGAAGAAAGTTTTTTCATAGTAGATGTATGAGTTGGTCATATCGGAATCGTGGGTAGGATGCTCGTACTCATAAAAATAAAATAGTTAGGAGTAAGGTTTTGATGGCGAAGCTTGTTGTGTATGTTTCTGGTATGTGAAGGTTGTATAATGCTCCTAGGAATAGGGTGGTAGTTAGAGCATTTATTATAATAATGTTCGTATATTCTGCTATAAAGAAGAGGGCGAATGGGCCTGCGGCATATTCTACATTAAATCCTGAGACAAGTTCGGATTCACCTTCTGTTAGGTCGAATGGGGCTCGGTTTGTTTCTGCTAGGGTAGAAATGAATCATATTATAGCTAAAGGTCATGATGGAATAATGAGTCAGAGATATTCTTGGGTTGTAATAAGGGTAGATAGGGTAAATGATCCGTTTATTAAAAGTAAGGATAAAAGAATGATAGCTAGTGTGACTTCGTATGAAATTGTTTGTGCTACTGCTCGTAAGGCTCCGATTAAAGCGTATTTTGAGTTGGAGGCTCAGCCTGATCATAGAATTGAGTATACGGCTAAGCTGGAGGTGGCTAGAATAAATAAAAGTCCTATGTTTATATTGATTAATGGATATGGGAGTGGTAGTGGGATTCATATTACAAGTGCGATGGTTAGAGCTAGTGTTGGTGCAATAGTATAGAGTGATGAGGAAGAGGTTAGGGGTCGTAGTGGTTCTTTAATAAATAGTTTTATTGCGTCAGCAAAGGGTTGAATTATACCGTGAGGACCTACTACATTAGGGCCCTTTCGAAGTTGTATGTAGCCTAAAATTTTTCGTTCAGCTAATGTAAGGAAAGCTATAGCGAGTAAAATAGGGATAATTAGTAGGAAGAGATTAATTATAAACATGAGTGTTAGGGAGAGGAGTTGAACCTCTGACTTTAAAGTCTTAAGTTTTATGCAATTACCGGGCTCTGCCACCTTAACGAACCCTGGTCTTGGGTAGGGTATGGAATGGTATACTAGATTGAGTTATAACATCTATTAAATTGAGAGCGCTCTGTTGAGTTGGCTCTATTTCTCTTGTCCTTTCGTACTGGGAGAAATATTAAATAGATAGAAACCGACCTGGATTGCTCCGGTCTGAACTCAGATCACGTAGGACTTTAACCGTTGAACAAACGGACCTTTAATAGCGGTTACACCATTGGGGTGTCCTGATCCAACATCGAGGTCGTAAACCCTATTGTCGATATGGACTCTGTAATAGGATTGCGCTGTTATCCCTAGGGTAACTTGTTCCATTGGTCAAACTAGTTTGGGTCAATTGATTGTAGAAGTTGATTTGACTGGTGAAGTCTAGGCTGAAACTATTCGGAGGTTGTACTATACTCCGAGGTCACCCCAACCGAAATCTCTAACCCATAATTGGCGAGAATATGTCTAGTTGATGATTAATTATGCGGGGTTATTTGGGTTAGTAGATTTAAGCTCCATAGGGTCTTCTCGTCTTGTTGCTGTATTCCCGCCTCTTCACGGGAAGGTCAATTTCACTGATTAAGGGCAGGAGACAGTTTAACCCTCGTGTGGCCTTTCATTCAAGTCCTTAATTAGAGAACAAATGATTATGCTACCTTTGCACGGTCAGAATACCGCGGCCGTTGAACATATGTCACTGGGCAGGCAGTGCCTCTAATACTAGTTATGCTAGAGGTGATGTTTTTGGTAAACAGGCGGGGTTAATTTTGCCGAGTTCCTTTTGCTCTTTTTAATCTTTCCTTAGTGCATACCTGTGTTGGGTTAACAGTTGTTTAGGTAAATATTATTTAGGTTATGGCTGATTTTTAGTTTTTGGTTAATTATCAGTGGGCATCCGATCTGATATAGGTTTATGCGAGGAGAATAATAATTCTTGTTACTTATATTAACAGTAGTGCTTCTATTTAATAATAGATTAGTCCGGTTAGCTGGTAGGAGATTATTATGAGAGTTTGGTATTGATTTGGTTTGGTATGTTGAGCTTGAACGCTTTCTTAATTGATGGCTGCTTTTGGGCCAACTATGGGGTTAAGTTTTTTTACTCTCTACTAAAGGTTGTAGCCTGTTCTAAAGAGCTGTCCCTCTTTAGATTAAAATTTAAAATTACATTAGGTTTTAAATACATTGGGTAAATTTAAAGTTGAACTAAAATTCTTTCCCGGACAACCAGCTATCACCAGGCTCGATAGGCTTTTCACCTCTAATCACAAATCTTCTCACTATTTTGCTACATAGATGAGTGTGTTCTTATATAACTGTTTGTGAATAGCTCGTCTGGTTTCGGGGTTGTTGACTAAAATTCTTTTTGTCAAGTTGTTCTAGTTAAGTCATTATGCAAAAGGTACAAGTGGTAAGCTTTGCTTTTATTTACTTTTAACTGTTCTTTCATCTTTCCCTTACGGTACTTTATCTATAGCGCCAAGTGGAATTTCTATCTCCTATACTGTTGCTTAATGGTAAATGGTTTGGTTTAAGGTTTAGTGAGTTTGTTAGATTTAGGTATAGTTGGGCTAGTT
Organism: Lemur catta; assembly: GCF_020740605.2. NCBI lineage: Eukaryota > Metazoa > Chordata > Mammalia > Primates > Lemuridae > Lemur > Lemur catta. The sequence goes on along the minus strand of NC_059325.1, from coordinate 1,097 downwards.
TTAGTTTCAAAGTGGTCACGTAATGTGAAATCTTCTGGGTGTAGGCCGGATGCTTTGAAGTTAAGCTACACTTTGAATATTCCAAGCACACTTTCCAGTATGCTTACCTTGTTACGACTTATCTCCTCTTGTTTAGAGTTTAGTAGAATTAGTGAATTAATAATTGGTGATTGAGGAGGGTGACGGGCGGTGTGTGCGTGCTTCATGGCCCTATTCAATTAAGCTCTCTATTCTTAATTTACTGCTAAATCCTCCTTTGGCTTTTAGTTTCATAAAGGCTTCTGTTGGGGTGTTGTTCTAATATTAGAAAATGTAGCCCATTTCTTTCCACTTCATTGACTACACCTTGACCTAACGTCTTTATGTATGTGTTTTTGCTTACTTTGGGGCCTTAATAGGGTTTGCTGGGGATGGCGGTATATAAGTTGAATTAGCAAGAAGTGGTGAGGTTTATCGGGGTTTATCGATTATAGAACAGGCTCCTCTAGAGGGATATAAAGCACCGCCAAGTCCTTTGAGTTTTAAGCTGTTGCTTGTAGTGCTCTGGCGAGTAATTTTGTTTGTTAATTACTTAGGTTTACGGCTAAGCATAGTGGGGTATCTAATCCCAGTTTGGATCTTAGTTGTCGTGTCTTCAGAGTATTAAAGTCACTTTCGTAGGTTAGTTTTGTTTTAGCTGGGGCGTTTTACGGCTTGGATAAAAATTAACTTTATTTATATAAATCTTAAACACACTTTACGCCGGGAAATATTAGTTTGGGTTAATCGTATGACCGCGGTGGCTGGCACGAGATTTACCAACCCTAAGTGTCAGTATAGCTTAGTCAAACTTTCGTTTATTGCTTAAGTTCAATCACTGCTGTATCCCGTGGGGGTGTGGTTTAGCAAGGTGTGGTGAGCTACCTATTGGTGTGCTTGATACCTGCTCCTTTTAATCAGGGGATTTGGAGGGCATTCTCACTGGGATGCGGTTACTTGCATGTGTAATCTTACTGTAAACTAATAGTAAGGCCAGGACCAAACCTATATGTTCATGGGGTAAAACACCCATCTAGGCATTTTCAGTGCCTTGCTTTGATAATTTAAGCTACATTAAC
>NW_025423886.1:300000-429284 GCF_020740605.2 Lemur catta | reverse complement strand
AACCCTAACACTCTCCTAGGCCTGATGCTAACCCTAACCCTTACCCTAACACTATCCTAGGGCTGATGCTAAACCTAACCATAACCCTAACACTATCCTAGGGCTGATGCTAACCCCAACCCTAACCCTAACACTATCCTAGGGGTGATGCTAACCCTAACCCTAACACTATCCTAGGCCTGATGCTAACCCTAACCCTAACACTATCCTAGGGCTGATGCTAACCCTAACCCTAACCCAAACACTATCCTAGGGTTGATGCTAACCCTAACCCTAACACTATCCTAGGGCTGATGCTAACCCTAACCCTAACCCTAACACTATCCTAGGGCTGATGCTAACCCTAACCCTTACACTATCCTGGGCCTGATGCTAACCCTAACCCTAACCCTAACACTATCCTAGGGCAGATGCTAACCCTAACCATAACCCTAACACTATCCTTGAACTGATGCTAACCCTAACCCTAACCCTAACACTATCCTAGGCCTGATGATAACCTTAACCCTAACCCTAACACTATCCTAGGGTTTATGTTAACCCTAACCCTAACACTATCCTAGGGCTGATGCTAACCCTAACCCTAACCCTAACACTATCCTAGGGCTGATGCTAACCCTAACACTAACACTATCCTAGGGCTGATGCTAACCCTAACCCTAACCCTAACACTATCCTAGGGCGGATGCTAACCCTAACCCTAACTCTAACACTATCTTAGGGCTGAGGCTAACCCTAACACTAACACTATCCTAGGCCTGATGACAACCCTAACCCTAACCCTAACACTATCCTAGGGCTGATGCTAACCCTAACCCTAACACTATCCTAGGGATGATGCTAACCCTAACCCTAACCCTAACACTATCCTAGGGCTGATGCTAACCCTAACGCTAACCCTAACACTATCCTTGAACTGATGCTAACCCTAACCCTAACCCTAACACTATCATAGGCCTGATGATAACCCTAACCCTAACCCTAACACTATCCTAGGGTTTATGTTAACCCTAACCCTAACACTATCCTAGGGCTGATGGTAACCCTAACGGTAACCCTAACACTATCCTTGAACTGAGGCTAACCCTAACCCTAACCCTAACACTATCCTAGGCCTGATGATAACCCTAACCCTAACCCTAACACTATCCTAGGGTTTATGTTAACCCTAACACTAACACTATCCTAGGGCTGATGCTAACCCTAACCCTAACACTATCCTAGGCCTGATGATAACCCTAACCCTAACCCTAACACTATCCTAGGGCTGATGCTAACCCTAACCCTAACACTATCCTAGGCTGATGCTAACCCTAACCCTAACCCTAACACTATCCTAGGGCTGATGGTAACCCTAACCCTAACCCTAACACTATCCTAGAGCTGATGCAAAACTTAACCCTAACCCTAACACTATCCTTGGGCTGATTCTAACCGTAACCCTAACACTATCCTAGGCCTGATGCTAACCCTAACCCTTACCCTAACACTATCCTAGGGCTGATGCTAAACGTAACCATAACCCTAACACTATCCTTGGGCTGATGCTAACCCTAACCCTAACGCTAACACTATCCTAGGGCTGATGCTAACCCTAACCCTAACACTATCCTAGGCCTAATGCTAACCCTAACCCTAACACTATCCTTGGGCTGATGCTAACCCTAACCCTAACCCTCACACTATCCTAGGCCTGATGCTAACGCTATCCCTAACCCTAACACTCTCCTAGGGCTGAGGCTAACCCTAACCCTAACACTCTCCTAGCGCTGATGCTAACCCTAACCCTAACCCTAACACTATCCTAGGCCTGATGCTAACCCTATCCCTAACCATAACACTCTCCTAGGGCTGAGGCTAACCCTAACCCTAACACTATCCTAGGGCTGATGCTAACCCTAACCCTAACACTATCCTAGGGCTGATGATAACCCTAACCCTAACACTATCATAGGCCTGATGATAACCCTAACCCTAACCCTAACACTATCCTAGGGCTGATGCTAACCCTAACCCTAACACTATCCTAGGCCTGATGCTAACCCTAACCCTAACCCTAACACTATCCTAGGGTTTATGTTAACCCTAACCCTAACACTATCCTAGGGCTGATGCTAACCCTAACCCTAACCCTAACACTATCCTAGGGCTGATTCTAACCCTAACGCTAACCCTAACAATATCCTTGAACTTATGCTAACCCTAACCCTAACCCTAACACTATCCTAGGCCTGATGATAACCCTTACCCTAACCCTAACACTGTCCTAGGGTTTATGTTAACCCTAACCCTAACACTATCCTAGGCCTGATGCTAACCCTAACCCTAACCCTAACACTATCCTAGGGCGGATGCTAAGCCTAACCCTAACCCTAACACTACCCTAGGGCTGATGCTAACCCTAACCCTAACTCTAACACTATCTTAGGGCTGAGGGTAACCCTAACCCTAACACTATCCTACGGCTGATGCTAACCCTAACCTTAACCCTAACACTATCCTAGGGCTGATGCTAACCCTAACCGTGACACTACCCTAGACCTGATGCAAACCCTAACCCTAACCATAACACTATCCTAGGGCTGATGCTAACCCTAACCCTAACACTATCCTAGGGCTGATGCTAACCCTAACACTAACCCTAACACTATCCTAGGGCTGATGCTAACCCTAACCCTAACACTATCCTAGGCCTGATGATAACCCTAACCCTAACCCTAACACTATCCTAGGGCTGATGCTAACCCTAACCCTAACACTAACCTAGGGCTGATGCTAACCCTAACCCTAACCCTAACACTATCCTAGGGCTGATGGTAACCCTAACCCTAACCCTAACACTATCCTAGGGCTGATGCTAAACTTAACCCTAACCCTAACACTATCCTTGGGCTGATTCTAACCGTAACCCTAACACTCACCTAGGCCTGATGCTAACCCTAACCCTTACCCTAACACTATCCTAGGGCTGATGCTAAACCTAACCATAACCCTAACACTATCCTAGGGCTGATGCTAACCCCAACCCTAACCCTAACACTATCCTAGGGGTGATGCTAACCCTAACCCTAACACTATCCTAGGCCTGATGCTAACCCTAACCCTAACACTATCCTAGGGCTGATGCTAACCCTAACCCTTACACTATCCTGGGCCTGATGCTAACCCTAACCATAACCCTAACACTATCCTTGAACTGATGCTAACCCTAACCCTAACCCTAACACTATCCTAGGCCTGATGATAACCTTAACCCTAACCCTAACACTATCCTAGGGTTTATGTTAACCCTAACCCTAACACTATCCTAGGGCTGATGCTAACCCTAACCCTAACCCTAACACTATCCTAGGGCTGATGCTAACCCTAACACTAACACTATCCTAGGGCTGATGCTAACCCTAACCCTAACCCTAACACTATCCTAGGGCGGATGCTAGCCCTAACCCTATATCTAACACTATCTTAGGGCTGAGGCTAACCCTAACCCTAACACTATCCTAGGCCTGATGACAACCCTAACCCTAACCCTAACACTATCCTAGGGCTGATGCTAACCCTAACCCTAACACTATCCTAGGGATGATGCTAACCCTAACCCTAACCCTAACACTATCCTAGGGCTGATGCTAACCCTAACGCTAACCCTAACACTATCCTTGAACTGATGCTAACCCTAACCCTAACCCTAACACTATCATAGGCCTGATGATAACCCTAACCCTAACCCTAACACTATCCTAGGGTTTATGTTAACCCTAACCCTAACACTATCCTAGGGCTGATGGTAACCCTAACGGTAACCCTAACACTATCCTTGAACTGAGGCTAACCCTAACCCTAACCCTAACACTATCCTAGGCCTGATGATAACCCTAACCCTAAGCCTAACACTATCCTAGGGTTTATGTTAACCCTAACACTAACACTATCCTAGGGCTGATGCTAACCCTAACCCTAACACTATCCTAGGCCTGATGATAACCCTAACCCTAACCCTAACACTATCCTAGGGCTGATGCTAACCCTAACCCTAACACTATCCTAGGGCTGATGCTAACCCTAACCCTAACCCTAACACTATCCTAGGGCTGATGGTAACCCTAACCCTAACCCTAACACTATCCTAGAGCTGATGCAAAACTTAACCCTAACCCTAACACTATCCTTGGGCTGATTCTAACCGTAACCCTAACACTATCCTAGGCCTGATGCTAACCCTAACCCTTACCCTAACACTATCCTAGGGCTGATTCTAAACGTAACCATGACCCTAACACTATCCTTGGGCTGATGCTAACCCTAACCCTAACGCTAACACTATCCTAGGGCTGATGCTAACCCTAACCCTAACACTATCCTAGGCCTAATGCTAACCCTAACCCTAACACTATCCTTGGGCTGATGCTAACCCTAACCCTAACCCTCACACTATCCTAGGCCTGATGCTAACGCTATCCCTAACCCTAACACTCTCCTAGGGCTGAGGCTAACCCTAACCCTAACACTCTCCTAGCGCTGATGCTAACCCTAACCCTAACCCTAACACTATCCTAGGCCTGATGCTAACCCTATCCCTAACCATAACACTCTCCTAGGGCTGAGGCTAACCCTAACCCTAACACTATCCTAGGGCTGATGCTAACCCTAACCCTAACACTATCCTAGGGCTGATGATAACCCTAACCCTAACACTATCATAGGCCTGATGATAACCCTAACCCTAACCCTAACACTATCCTAGGGCTGATGCTAACCCTAACCCTAACACTATCCTAGGCCTGATGCTAACCCTAACCCTAACCCTAACACTATCCTAGGGTTTATGTTAACCCTAACCCTAACACTATCCTAGGGCTGATGCTAACCCTAACCCTAACCCTAACACTATCCTAGGGCTGATTCTAACCCTAACGCTAACCCTAACAATATCCTTGAACTTATGCTAACCCTAACCCTAACCCTAACACTATCCTAGGCCTGATGATAACCCTAACCCTAACCCTAACACTGTCCTAGGGTTTATGTTAACCCTAACCCTAACACTATCCTAGGCCTGATGCTAACCCTAACCCTAACCCTAACACTATCCTAGGGCGGATGCTAACCATAACCCTAACCCTAACACTACCCTAGGGCTGATGCTAACCCTAACCCTAACTCTAACACTATCTTAGGGCTGAGGGTAACCCTAACCCTAACACTATCCTACGGCTGATGCTAACCCTAACCTTAACCCTAACACTATCCTAGGGCTGATGCTAACCCTAACCCTGACACTACCCTAGACCTGATGCAAACCCTAACCCTAACCATAACACTATCCTAGGGCTGATGCTAACCCTAACCCTAACACTATCCTAGGGCTGATGCTAACCCTAACACTAACCCTAACACTATCCTAGGGCTGATGCTAACCCTAACCCTAACACTATCCAAGGCCTGATGATAACCCTAACCCTAACCCTAACACTATCCTAGGGCTGATGCTAACCCTAACCCTAACACTATCCTAGGGCTGATGCTAACCCTAACCCTAACCCTAACACTATCCTAGGGCTGATGGTAACCCTAACCCTAACCCTAACACTATCCTAGGGCTGATGCTAAACTTAACCCTAACCCTAACACTATCCTTGGGCTGATTCTAACCGTAACCCTAACACTCTCCTAGGCCTGATGCTAACCCCAACCCTAACCCTAACACTATCCTAGGGGTGATGCTAACCCTAACCCTAACACTATCCTAGGCCTGATGCTAACCCTAACCCTAACACTATCCTAGGGCTGATGCTAACCCTAACCCTTACACTATCCTGGGCCTGATGCTAACCCTAACCATAACCCTAACACTATCCTTGAACTGATGCTAACCCTAACCCTAACCCTAACACTATCCTAGGCCTGATGATAACCTTAACGCTAACCCTAACACTATCCTAGGATTTATGTTAACCCTAACCCTAACACTATCCTAGGGCTGATGCTAACCCTAACCCTAACCCTAACACTATCCTAGGGCTGATGCTAACCCTAACACTAACACTATCCTAGGGCTGATGCTAACCCTAACCCTAACCCTAACACTATCCTAGGGCTGATACTAACCCTAACCCTAACTCTAACACTATCTTAGGGCTGTGGCTAACCCTAACCCTAACAGTATCCTAGGCCTGATGATAACCCTAACCCTAACCCTAATACTATCCTTGGGCTGATGCTAACCCTAACGCTAACCCTAACACTATCCTAGGGCTGATGCTAACCCTAACCCTAACACTATCCTACGGCTGATGCTAACCCTAACCCTAACCCTAACACTATCCTAAGGCTGATGGTAACCCTAACACTAACACTATCCTAAGCCTGGTGAGAACCCTAACTCTAACCCTAACAGTATCCTAGGGCTGATGCTAACCCTAACCCTAATAATATCCTAGGGCTGATGCTAACACTAACCCTAACCCTAACACTATCCTCGGGCTGATGCTAACCCTAACCCTAACCCTAACACTATCCTAGGGCTGATGCTAACCCTAACCCTAACACTATCCTAGGCCTGATGATAACCCTAACACTAACCCTAACACTATCCTCGGGCTGATGCTAACCCTAACCCTAACATTATCCTAGGGCTGATGATAACCCTAACCCTAACACTATCATAGGCCTGATGATAACCCTAACCCTAACCCTAACACTATCCTAGGGCTGATGCTAACCCTAACCCTAACACTATCCTAGGCCTAATGCTAACCCTAACCCTAACCCTAACACTATCCTAGGGTTTATGTTAACCCTAACCCTAACACTATCCTAGGGCTGATGCTAACCCTAACACTAACCCTAACACTATCCTAGGGCTGACTCTAACCCTAACGCTAACCCTAACACTATCCTTGAACTTATGCTAACCCTAACCCTAACACTATCCTAGGCCTGATGATAACCCTAACCCTAACCCTAACACTATCCTAGGGTTTATGTTAACCCTAAACCTAACACTATCCTAGGGCTGATGCTAACCCTAACCCTAACCGTAACACTATCCTAGGGCGGATGCTAACCCTAACCCTAACCCTAACACTACCCTAGGGCTGATGCTAACCCTAACCCTAACTCTAACACTATCTTAGGGCTGAGGCTAACCCTAACCCTAACACTATACTACGGCTGATGCTAACCCTAACCTTAACCCTAACACTATCCTAGGGCTGATGCTAACCCTAACCCTGACACTACCCTAGGCCTGATGCAAACCCTAACCCTAACCCTAACACTATCCTAGGGCTGATGCTAACCCTAACCCTAACACTATCCTAGGGCTGATGCTAACCCTAACACTAACCCTAACACTATCCTAGGGCTGATGCTAACCCTAACCCTAACACTATCCTAGCCCTGATTATAACCCTAACCCTAACCCTAACACTATCCTAGGGCTGATGCTAACCCTAACCCTAACACTATCCTAGGGCTGATGCTAACCCTAACCCTAACACTATCCTAGGGCTGATGCTAACCCTAACCCTAACCCTAACACTATCCTAGGGCTGATGGTAACCCTAACCCTAACCCTAACACTATCCTAGGGCTGATGCTAAACTTAACCCTAAGCCTAACACTATCCTTGGGCTGATTCTAACCGTAACCCTAACACTATCCTAGGCCTGATGCTAACCCTATCCCTTACCCTAACACTATCCTAGGGCTGATGCTAAACCTAACCATAACCCTAAAACTATCCTAGGGCTGATGCTAACCTTATCCCTAACCCTAACACTATCCTAGGGGTGATGCTAACCCTAACCCTAACACTATCCTAGGCCTGATGCTAACCCTAACCCTAACACTATCCTAGGGCTGATGCTAACCCTAACCCTAACCCTCACACTATCCTAGGCCTGATGCTAACCCTATCCATAACCCTAACACTCTCCTAGGGCTGAGGCTAACTCTAACCCTAACACTATCCTAGGGCTGATGCTAACCCTAACCCTAACCCAAACACTATCCTAGGGTTGATGCTAACCCTAACCATAACAGTATCCTAGGGCTGATGCTAACCCTAACCCTAACCCTAACACTATCCTAGGGCTGATGCTAACCCTAACCCTAACACTATCCTAGGGCTGATGCTAACCCTAACACTAACCCCAACACTATCCTAGGGCTGATGCTAACCCTAACCCTAACACTATCCTAGGGCTGATGCTAACCGTAACCCTAACCCTAACACTATCCTAGGGCTGATGCTAACCCTAACCCTAACCGTAACACTATCCTAGGGCTGATGCTAACCCTAACACTAACCCTAACACTATCCTAGGGCTGATGCTAACCCTAACACTAACCCTAACACTATCCTAGAGCTGGTGCTAACCCTAACCCTAACCCTAATACTATCGTTGGGCTGATGCTAACCCTAACGCTAACCCTAACACTATCCTAGGGCTGATGCTAACCCTAACACAAACACTATCCTAGGGCTGATGCTAACCCTAACCCTACGCCTAACACTATCCTAGGGCTGATGCTAACCCTAACCCTAACGCTAACACTATCCTAGGGCTGAGGCTAACCCTAACCATAACACTATCCTACGGCTGATGCTAACCCTAACCCTAACCCTAACACTATCCTAAGGCTGATGGTAACCCTAACACTAACACTATCCTAAGCCTGGTGAGAACCCTAACTCTAACCCTAACAGTATCCTAGGGCTGATGCTAACCCTAACCCTGATAATATCCTAGGGCTGATGCTAACACTAACCCTAACCCTAACACTATCCTAGGGCTGATGCTAACCCTAACCCTAACCCTAACACTATCCTAGGGCTGATGCTAACCCTAACCCTAACACTATCCTAGGCCTGATGATACCCCTAACCCTAACCCTAACACTATCCTAGGGCTGATGCTAACCCTAACCCTAACACTATCCTAGGCCTGATGCTAACCCTAACCCTACCCTAACACTATCCTAGGGCTGATGCTAACCCTAACCCTAACACTATCCTAGGGCTGATGATATCCCTAACCCTAACACTATCATAGGCCTGATGATAACCCTAACCCTAACCCTAACACTATCCTAGGGCTGATGCTAACCCTAACCCTAACACTATCCTAGGCCTGATGCTAACCCTAACCCTAACCCTAACACTATCCTAGGGTTTATGTTAACCCTAACCCTAACACTAGCCTAGGGCTGATGCTAACCCTAACCCTAACCCTAACACTATCCTAGGGCTGATTCTAACCCTAACGGTAACCCTAACACTATCCTTGAACTTATGCTAACCCTAACCCTAACCCTAACACTATCCTAGGCCTGATGATAACGCTAACCCTAACCCTAACACTGTCCTAGGGTTTATGTTAACCCTAACCCTAACACTATCCTAGGGCTGATGCTAACCCTAACCCTAACCCTAACACTATCTTAGGGCTGAGGCTAACCCTAACCCTAACACTATCCTACGGCTGATGCTAACCCTAACCTTAACCCTAACACTATCCTAGGGCTGATGCTAACCCTAACCCTGACACTATCCTAGGCCTGATGATAACTCTAATCCTAACCCTAACACTATCCTAGGGCTGATGCTAACCCTAACCCTAACACTATCCTAGGCCTGATGATAACCCTAACCCTAACCATAACACTATCCTAGGGCTGATGCTAACCCTAACCCTAACACTATCCTAGGGCTGATGCTAACCCTAACCCTAACCCTAACACTATCCTAGGGCTGATGGTAACCCTAACCCTAACCCTAACACTATCCTAGGGCTGATGCTAAACTTAACCCTAACCCTAACACTATCCTTGGGCTGATTCTAACCGTAACCCTAACACTCTCCTAGGCCTGATGCTAACACTAACCCTTACCCTAACACTATCCTAGGGCTGATGCTAAACCTAACCATAACCCTAACACTATCCTAGGGCTGATGCTAACCCCAACCCTAACCCTAACACTATCCTAGGGGTGATGCTAACCCTAACCCTAACACTATCCTAGGCCTGATGCTAACCCTAACCCTAACACTATCCTAGGGCTGATGCTAACCCTAACCCTAACTGAAACACTATCCTAGGGTTGATGCTAACCCTAACCCTAACACTATCCTAGGGCTGATGCTAACCCTAACCCTAACCCTAACACTATCCTAGGGCTGATGCTAACCCTAACCCTTACACTATCCTGGGCCTGATGCTAACCCTAACCCTAACCCTAACACTATCCTAGGGCAGATGCTAACCCTAACCATAACCCTAACACTATCCTTGAACTGATGCTAACCCTAACCCTAACCCTAACACTATCCTAGGCCTGATGATAACCTTAACCCTAACCCTAACACTATCCTAGGGTTTATGTTAACCCTAACCCTAACACTATCCTAGGGCTGATGCTAACCCTAACCCTAACCCTAACACTATCCTAGGGCTGATGCTAAACCTAACACTAACACTATCCTAGGGCTGATGCTAACCCTAACCCTAACCCTAACACTATCCTAGGGCGGATGCTAACCCTAACCCTAACTCTAACACTATCTTAGGGTTGAGGCTAACCCTAACCCTAACACTATCCTAGGCCTGATGATAACCCTAACCCTAACCCTAACACTATCCTAGGGCTGATGCTAACCCTAACCCTAACACTATCCTAGGGATGATGCTAACCCTAACCCTAACCCTAACACTATCCTAGGGCTGATGCTAACCCTAACGCTAACCCTAACACTATCCTTGAACTGATGCTAAACCTAACCCTAACCCTAACACTATCATAGGCCTGATGATAACCCTAACACTAACCCTAACACTATCCTAGGGTTTATGTTAACCCTAACCCTAACACTATCCTAGGGCTGATGCTAACCCTAACGCTAACCCTAACACTATCCTTGAACTGATGCTAACCCTAACCCTAACCCTAACACTATCCTAGGCCTGATGATAACCCTAACCCTAACCCTAACACTATCCTAGGGTTTATGTTAACCCTAACCCTAACACTATCCTAGGGCTGATGCTAACCCTAACCCTAACACTATCCTAGGCCTGATGACAACCCTAACCCTAACCCTAACACTATCCTAGGGCTGATGCTAACCCTAACCCTAACACTATCCTAGGGATGATGCTAACCCTAACCCTAACCCTAACACTATCCTAGGGCTGATGCTAACCCTAACGCTAACCCTAACACTATCCTTGAACTGATGCTAACCCTAACCCTAACCCTAACACTATCCTAGGGCTGATGCTAACCCTAACCCTAACACTATCCTAGGCCTGATGACAACCCTAACCCTAACCCTAACACTATCCTAGGGCTGATGCTAACCCTAACCCTAACACTATCCTAGGGCGGATGCTAACCCTAACCCTAACCCTAACACTACCCTAGGGCTGATGCTAACCCTAACCCTAACTCTAACACTATCTTAGGGCTGAGGCTAACCCTAACCCTAACACTATACTACGGCTGATGCTAACCCTAACCTTAACCCTAACACTATCCTAGGGCTGATGCTAACCCTAACCCTGACACTACCCTAGGCCTGATGCAAACCCTAACCCTAACCCTAACACTATCCTAGGGCTGATGCTAACCCTAACCCTAACACTATCCTAGGGCTGATGCTAACCCTAACACTAACCCTAACACTATCCTAGGGCTGATGCTAACCCTAACCCTAACACTATCCTAGCCCTGATTATAACCCTAACCCTAACCCTAACACTATCCTAGGGCTGATGCTAACCCTAACCCTAACACTATCCTAGGGCTGATGCTAACCCTAACCCTAACACTATCCTAGGGCTGATGCTAACCCTAACCCTAACCCTAACACTATCCTAGGGCTGATGGTAACCCTAACCCTAACCCTAACACTATCCTAGGGCTGATGCTAAACTTAACCCTAAGCCTAACATTATCCTTGGGCTGATTCTAACCGTAACCCTAACACTATCCTAGGCCTGATGCTAACCCTATCCCTTACCCTAACACTATCCTAGGGCTGATGCTAAACCTAACCATAACCCTAAAACTATCCTAGGGCTGATGCTAACCTTATCCCTAACCCTAACACTATCCTAGGGGTGATGCTAACCCTAACCCTAACACTATCCTAGGCCTGATGCTAACCCTAACCCTAACACTATCCTAGGGCTGATGCTAACCCTAACCCTAACCCTCACACTATCCTAGGCCTGATGCTAACCCTATCCATAACCCTAACACTCTCCTAGGGCTGAGGCTAACTCTAACCCTAACACTATCCTAGGGCTGATGCTAACCCTAACCCTAACCCAAACACTATCCTAGGGTTGATGCTAACCCTAACCATAACAGTATCCTAGGGCTGATGCTAACCCTAACCCTAACCCTAACACTATCCTAGGGCTGATGCTAACCCTAACCCTAACACTATCCTAGGGCTGATGCTAACCCTAACACTAACCCTAACACTATCCTAGGGCTGATGCTAACCCTAACCCTAACACTATCCTAGGGCTGATGCTAACCGTAACCCTAACCCTAACACTATCCTAGGGCTGATGCTAACCCTAACCCTAACCGTAACACTATCCTAGGGCTGATGCTAACCCTAACACTAACCCTAACACTATCCTAGGGCTGATGCTAACCCTAACACTAACCCTAACACTATCCTAGAGCTGGTGCTAACCCTAACCCTAACCCTAATACTATCCTTGGGCTGATGCTAACCCTAACGCTAACCCTAACACTATCCTAGGGCTGATGCTAACCCTAACACAAACACTATCCTAGGGCTGATGCTAACCCTAACCCTACGCCTAACACTATCCTAGGGCTGATGCTAACCCTAACCCTAACGCTAACACTATCCTAGGGCTGAGGCTAACCCTAACCATAACACTATCCTACGGCTGATGCTAACCCTAACCCTAACCCTAACACTATCCTAAGGCTGATGGTAACCCTAACACTAACACTATCCTAAGCCTGGTGAGAACCCTAACTCTAACCCTAACAGTATCCTAGGGCTGATGCTAACCCTAACCCTGATAATATCCTAGGGCTGATGCTAACACTAACCCTAACCCTAACACTATCCTAGGGCTGATGCTAACCCTAACCCTAACCCTAACACTATCCTAGGGCTGATGCTAACCCTAACCCTAACACTATCCTAGGCCTGATGATAACCCTAACCCTAACCCTAACACTATCCTAGGGCTGATGCTATCCCTAACCCTAACACTATCCTAGGCCTGATGCTAACCCTAACCCTACCCTAACACTATCCTAGGGCTGATGCTAACCCTAACCCTAACACTATCCTAGGGCTGATGATATCCCTAACCCTAACACTATCATAGGCCTGATGATAACCCTAACCCTAACCCTAACACTATCCTAGGGCTGATGCTAACCCTAACCCTAACACTATCCTAGGCCTGATGCTAACCCTAACCCTAACCCTAACACTATCCTAGGGTTTATGTTAACCCTAACCCTAACACTAGCCTAGGGCTGATGCTAACCCTAACCCTAACCCTAACACTATCCTAGGGCTGATTCTAACCCTAACGGTAACCCTAACACTATCCTTGAACTTATGCTAACCCTAACCCTAACCCTAACACTATCCTAGGCCTGATGATAACGCTAACCCTAACCCTAACACTGTCCTAGGGTTTATGTTAACCCTAACCCTAACACTATCCTAGGGCTGATGCTAACCCTAACCCTAACCCTAACACTATCTTAGGGCTGAGGCTAACCCTAACCCTAACACTATCCTACGGCTGATGCTAACCCTAACCTTAACCCTAACACTATCCTAGGGCTGATGCTAACCCTAACCCTGACACTATCCTAGGCCTGATGATAACTCTAACCCTAACCCTAACACTATCCTAGGGCTGATGCTAACCCTAACCCTAACACTATCCTAGGCCTGATGATAACCCTAACCCTAACCATAACACTATCCTAGGGCTGATGCTAACCCTAACCCTAACACTATCCTAGGGCTGATGCTAACCCTAACCCTAACCCTAACACTATCCTAGGGCTGATGGTAACCCTAACCCTAACCCTAACACTATCCTAGGGCTGATGCTAAACTTAACCCTAACCCTAACACTATCCTTGGGCTGATTCTAACCGTAACCCTAACACTCTCCTAGGCCTGATGCTAACACTAACCCTTACCCTAACACTATCCTAGGGCTGATGCTAAACCTAACCATAACCCTAACACTATCCTAGGGCTGATGCTAACCCCAACCCTAACCCTAACACTATCCTAGGGGTGATGCTAACCCTAACCCTAACACTATCCTAGGCCTGATGCTAACCCTAACCCTAACACTATCCTAGGGCTGATGCTAACCCTAACCCTAACTGAAACACTATCCTAGGGTTGATGCTAACCCTAACCCTAACACTATCCTAGGGCTGATGCTAACCCTAACCCTAACCCTAACACTATCCTAGGGCTGATGCTAACCCTAACCCTTACACTATCCTGGGCCTGATGCTAACCCTAACCCTAACCCTAACACTATCCTAGGGCAGATGCTAACCCTAACCATAACCCTAACACTATCCTTGAACTGATGCTAACCCTAACCCTAACCCTAACACTATCCTAGGCCTGATGATAACCTTAACCCTAACCCTAACACTATCCTAGGGTTTATGTTAACCCTAACCCTAACACTATCCTAGGGCTGATGCTAACCCTAACCCTAACCCTAACACTATCCTAGGGCTGATGCTAAACCTAACACTAACACTATCCTAGGGCTGATGCTAACCCTAACCCTAACCCTAACACTATCCTAGGGCGGATGCTAACCCTAACCCTAACTCTAACACTATCTTAGGGCTGAGGCTAACACTAACCCTAACACTATCCTAGGCCTGATGATAACCCTAACCCTAACCCTAACACTATCCTAGGGCTGATGCTAACCCTAACCCTAACACTATCCTAGGGATGATGCTAACCCTAACCCTAACCCTAACACTATCCTAGGGCTGATGCTAACCCTAACGCTAACCCTAACACTATCCTTGAACTGATGCTAACCCTAACCCTAACCCTAACACTATCATAGGCCTGATGATAACCCTAACACTAACCCTAACACTATCCTAGGGTTTATGTTAACCCTAACCCTAACACTATCCTAGGGCTGATGCTAACCCTAACGCTAACCCTAACACTATCCTTGAACTGATGCTAACCCTAACCCTAACCCTAACACTATCCTAGGCCTGATGATAACCCTAACCCTAACCCTAACACTATCCTAGGGTTTATGTTAACCCTAACCCTAACACTATCCTAGGGCTGATGCTAACCCTAACCCTAACACTATCCTAGGCCTGATGACAACCCTAACCCTAACCCTAACACTATCCTAGGGCTGATGCTAACCCTAACCCTAACACCATCCTAGGGATGATGCTAACCCTAACCCTAACCCTAACACTATCCTAGGGCTGATGCTAACCCTAACGCTAACCCTAACACTATCCTTGAACTGATGCTAACCCTAACCCTAACCCTAACACTATCATAGGCCTGATGATAACCCTAACCCTAACCCTAACACTATCCTAGGGTTTATGTTAACCCTAACCCTAACACTATCCTAGGGCTGATGGTAACCCTAACGGTAACCCTAACACTATCCTTGAACTGAGGCTAACCCTAACCCTAACCCTAACACTATCCTAGGCCTGATGATAACCCTAACCCTAAGCCTAACACTATCCTAGGGTTTATGTTAACCCTAACACTAACACTATCCTAGGGCTGATGCTAACCCTAACCCTAACACTATCCTAGGCCTGATGATAACCCTAACCCTAACCCTAACACTATCCTAGGGCTGATGCTAACCCTAACCCTAACACTATCCTAGGGCTGATGCTAACCCTAACCCTAACCCTAACACTATCCTAGGGCTGATGGTAACCCTAACCCTAACCCTAACACTATCCTAGAGCTGATGCAAAACTTAACCCTAACCCTAACACTATCCTTGGGCTGATTCTAACCGTAACCCTAACACTATCCTAGGCCTGATGCTAACCCTAACCCTTACCCTAACACTATCCTAGGGCTGATGCTAAACGTAACCATAACCCTAACACTATCCTTGGGCTGATGCTAACCCTAACCCTAACGCTAACACTATCCTAGGGCTGATGCTAACCCTAACCCTAACACTATCCTAGGCCTAATGCTAACCCTAACCCTAACACTATCCTTGGGCTGATGCTAACCCTAACCCTAACCCTCACACTATCCTAGGCCTGATGCTAACGCTATCCCTAACCCTAACACTCTCCTAGGGCTGAGGCTAACCCTAACCCTAACACTCTCCTAGCGCTGATGCTAACCCTAACCCTAACCCTAACACTATCCTAGGCCTGATGCTAACCCTATCCCTAACCATAACACTCTCCTAGGGCTGAGGCTAACCCTAACCCTAACACTATCCTAGGGCTGATGCTAACCCTAACCCTAACACTATCCTAGGGCTGATGATAACCCTAACCCTAACACTATCATAGGCCTGATGATAACCCTAACCCTAACCCTAACACTATCCTAGGGCTGATGCTAACCCTAACCCTAAGACTATCCTAGGCCTGATGCTAACCCTAACCCTAACCCTAACACTATCCTAGGGTTTATGTTAACCCTAACCCTAACACTATCCTAGGGCTGATGCTAACCCTAACCCTAACCCTAACACTATCCTAGGGCTGATTCTAACCCTAACGCTAACCCTAACAATATCCTTGAACTTATGCTAACCCTAACCCTAACCCTAACACTATCCTAGGCCTGATGATAACCCTAACCCTAACCCTAACACTGTCCTAGGGTTTATGTTAACCCTAACCCTAACACTATCCTAGGCCTGATGCTAACCCTAACCCTAACCCTAACACTATCCTAGGGCGGATGCTAACCATAACCCTAACCCTAACACTACCCTAGGGCTGATGCTAACCCTAACCCTAACTCTAACACTATCTTAGGGCTGAGGGTAACCCTAACCGTAACACTATCCTACGGCTGATGCTAACCCTAACCTTAACCCTAACACTATCCTAGGGCTGATGCTAACCCTAACCCTGACACTACCCTAGACCTGATGCAAACCCTAACCCTAACCATAACACTATCCTAGGGCTGATGCTAACCCTAACCCTAACACTATCCTAGGGCTGATGCTAACCCTAACACTAACCCTAACACTATCCTAGGGCTGATGCTAACCCTAACCCTAACACTATCCTAGGCCTGATGATAACCCTAACCCTAACCCTAACACTATCCTAGGGCTGATGCTAACCCTAACCCTAACACTATCCTAGGGCTGATGCTAACCCTAACCCTAACCCTAACACTATCCTAGGGCTGATGGTAACCCTAACCCTAACCCTAACACTATCCTAGGGCTGATGCTAAACTTAACCCTAACCCTAACACTATCCTTGGGCTGATTCTAACCGTAACCCTAACACTCTCCTAGGGCTGATGCTAACCCCAACCCTAACCCTAACACTATCCTAGGGGTGATGCTAACCCTAACCCTAACACTATCCTAGGCCTGATGCTAACCCTAACCCTAACACTATCCTAGGGCTGATGCTAACCCTAACCCTTACACTATCCTGGGCCTGATGCTAACCCTAACCATAACCCTAACACTATCCTTGAACTGATGCTAACCCTAACCCTAACCCTAACACTATCCTAGGCCTGATGATAACCTTAACGCTAACCCTAACACTATCCTAGGATTTATGTTAACCCTAACCCTAACACTATCCTAGGGCTGATGCTAACCCTAACCCTAACCCTAACACTATCCTAGGGCTGATGCTAACCCTAACACTAACACTATCCTAGGGCTGATGCTAACCCTAACCCTAACCCTAACACTATCCTAGGGCTGATACTAACCCTAACCCTAACTCTAACACTATCTTAGGGCTGTGGCTAACCCTAACCCTAACAGTATCCTAGGCCTGATGATAACCCTAACCCTAACCCTAATACTATCCTTGGGCTGATGCTAACCCTAACGCTAACCCTAACACTATCCTAGGGCTGATGCTAACCCTAACCCTAACACTATCCTACGGCTGATGCTAACCCTAACCCTAACCCTAACACTATCCTAAGGCTGATGGTAACCCTAACACTAACACTATCCTAAGCCTGGTGAGAACCCTAACTCTAACCCTAACAGTATCCTAGGGCTGATGCTAACCCTAACCCTAATAATATCCTAGGGCTGATGCTAACACTAACCCTAACCCTAACACTATCCTCGGGCTGATGCTAACCCTAACCCTAACCCTAACACTATCCTAGGGCTGATGCTAACCCTAACCCTAACACTATCCTAGGCCTGATGATAACCCTAACACTAACCCTAACACTATCCTAGGGCTGATGCTAACCCTAACCCTAACATTATCCTAGGGCTGATGATAACCCTAACCCTAACACTATCATAGGCCTGATGATAACCCTAACCCTAACCCTAACACTATCCTAGGGCTGATGCTAACCCTAACCCTAACACTATCCTAGGCCTAATGCTAACCCTAACCCTAACCCTAACACTATCCTAGGGTTTATGTTAACCCTAACCCTAACACTATCCTAGGGCTGATGCTAACCCTAACACTAACCCTAACACTATCCTAGGGCTGACTCTAACCCTAACGCTAACCCTAACACTATCCTTGAACTTATGCTAACCCTAACCCTAACACTATCCTAGGCCTGATGATAACCCTAACCCTAACCCTAACACTATCCTAGGGTTTATGTTAACCCTAAACCTAACACTATCCTAGGGCTGATGCTAACCCTAACCCTAACCGTAACACTATCCTAGGGCGGATGCTAACCCTAACCCTAACACTACCCTAGGGCTGATGCTAACCCTAACCCTAACTCTAACACTATCTTAGGGCTGAGGCTAACCCTAACCCTAACACTATACTACGGCTGATGCTAACCCTAACCTTAACCCTAACACTATCCTAGGGCTGATGCTAACCCTAACCCTGACACTACCCTAGGCCTGATGCAAACCCTAACCCTAACCCTAACACTATCCTAGGGCTGATGCTAACCCTAACCCTAACACTATCCAAGGGCTGATGCTAACCCTAACACTAACCCTAACACTATCCTAGGGCTGATGCTAACCCTAACCCTAACACTATCCTAGCCCTGATTATAACCCTAACCCTAACCCTAACACTATCCTAGGGCTGATGCTAACCCTAACCCTAACACTATCCTAGGGCTGATGCTAACCCTAACCCTAACACTATCCTAGGGCTGATGCTAACCCTAACCCTAACCCTAACACTATCCTAGGGCTGATGGTAACCCTAACCCTAACCCTAACACTATCCTAGGGCTGATGCTAAACTTAACCCTAAGCCTAACACTATCCTTGGGCTGATTCTAACCGTAACCCTAACACTATCCTAGGCCTGATGCTAACCCTATCCCTTACCCTAACACTATCCTAGGGCTGATGCTAAACCTAACCATAACCCTAAAACTATCCTAGGGCTGATGCTAACCTTATCCCTAACCCTAACACTATCCTAGGGGTGATGCTAACCCTAACCCTAACACTATCCTAGGCCTGATGCTAACCCTAACCCTAACACTATCCTAGGGCTGATGCTAACCCTAACCCTAACCCTCACACTATCCTAGGCCTGATGCTAACCCTATCCATAACCCTAACACTCTCCTAGGGCTGAGGCTAACTCTAACCCTAACACTATCCTAGGGCTGATGCTAACCCTAACCCTAACCCAAACACTATCCTAGGGTTGATGCTAACCCTAACCATAACAGTATCCTAGGGCTGATGCTAACCCTAACCCTAACCCTAACACTATCCTAGGGCTGATGCTAACCCTAACCCTAACACTATCCTAGGGCTGATGCTAACCCTAACACTAACCCTAACACTATCCTAGGGCTGATGCTAACCCTAACCCTAACACTATCCTAGGGCTGATGCTAACCGTAACCCTAACCCTAACACTATCCTAGGGCTGATGCTAACCCTAACCCTAACCGTAACACTATCCTAGGGCTGATGCTAACCCTAACACTAACCCTAACACTATCCTAGGGCTGATGCTAACCCTAACACTAACCCTAACACTATCCTAGAGCTGATGCTAACCCTAACCCTAACCCTAATACTATCCTTGGGCTGATGCTAACCCTAACGCTAACCCTAACACTATCCTAGGGCTGATGCTAACCCTAACACAAACACTATCCTAGGGCTGATGCTAACCCTAACCCTACGCCTAACACTATCCTAGGGCTGATGCTAACCCTAACCCTAACGCTAACACTATCCTAGGGCTGAGGCTAACCCTAACCATAACACTATCCTACGGCTGATGCTAACCCTAACCCTAACCCTAACACTATCCTAAGGCTGATGGTAACCCTAACACTAACACTATCCTAAGCCTGGTGAGAACCCTAACTCTAACCCTCACAGTATCCTAGGGGTGATGCTAACCCTAACCCTAATAATATCCTAGGGCTGATGCTAACACTAACCCTAACCCTAACACTATCCTAGGGCTGATGCTAACCCTAACCCTAACCCTAACACTATCCTAGGGCTGATGCTAACCCTAACCCTAACACTATCCTAGGCCTGATGATAACCCTATCCCTAACCATAACACTATCCTAGGGCTGATGCTAACCCTAACCCTAACACTATCCTAGGCCTGATGCTAACCCTAACCCTACCCTAACACTATCCTAGGGCTGATGCTAACCCTAACCCTAACACTATCCTAGGGCTGATGATATCCCTAACCCTAACACTATCATAGGCCTGATGATAACCCTAACCCTAACCCTAACACTATCCTAGGGCTGATGCTAACCCTAACCCTAACACTATCCTAGGCCTGATGCTAACCCTAACCCTAACCCTAACACTATCCTAGGGTTTATGTTAACCCTAACCCTAACACTAGCCTAGGGCTGATGCTAACCCTAACCCTAACCCTAACACTATCCTAGGGCTGATTCTAACCCTAACGGTAACCCTAACACTATCCTTGAACTTATGCTAACCCTAACCCTAACCCTAACACTATCCTAGGCCTGATGATAACGCTAACCCTAACCCTAACACTGTCCTAGGGTTTATGTTAACCCTAACCCTAACACTATCCTAGGGCTGATGCTAACCCTAACCCTAACCCTAACACTATCCTAGGGCGGATGCTAACCCTAACCCTAACCCTAACAATACCCTAGGGCTGATGCTAACCCTAACCCTAACTCTAACACTATCTTAGGGCTGAGGCTAACCCTAACCCTAACACTATCCTACGGCTGATGCTAACCCTAACCTTAACCCTAACACTATCCTAGGGCTGATGCTAACCCTAACCCTGACACTATCCTAGGCCTGATGATAACTCTAACCCTAACCCTAACACTATCCTAGGGCTGATGCTAACCCTAACCCTAACACTATCCTAGGCCTGATGATAACCCTAACCCTAACCATAACACTATCCTAGGGCTGATGCTAACCCTAACCCTAACACTATCCTAGGGCTGATGCTAACCCTAACCCTAACCCTAACACTATCCTAGGGCTGATGGTAACCCTAACCCTAACCCTAACACTATCCTAGGGCTGATGCTAAACTTAACCCTAACCCTAACACTATCCTTGGGCTGATTCTAACCGTAACCCTAACACTCTCCTAGGCCTGATGCTAACACTAACCCTTACCCTAACACTATCCTAGGGCTGATGCTAAACCTAACCATAACCCTAACACTATCCTAGGGCTGATGCTAACCCCAACCCTAACCCTAACACTATCCTAGGGGTGATGCTAACCCTAACCCTAACACTATCCTAGGCCTGATGCTAACCCTAACCCTAACACTATCCTAGGGCTGATGCTAACCCTAACCCTAACTGAAACACTATCCTAGGGTTGATGCTAACCCTAACCCTAACACTATCCTAGGGCTGATGCTAACCCTAACCCTAACCCTAACACTATCCTAGGGCTGATGCTAACCCTAACCCTTACACTATCCTGGGCCTGATGCTAACCCTAACCCTAACCCTAACACTATCCTAGGGCAGATGGTAACCCTTACCATAACCCTAACACTATCCTTGAACTGATGCTAACCCTAACCCTAACCCTAACACTATCCTAGGCCTGATGATAACCTTAACCCTAACCCTAACACTATCCTAGGGTTTATGTTAACCCTAACCCTAACACTATCCTAGGGCTGATGCTAACCCTAACCCTAACCCTAACACTATCCTAGGGCTGATGCTAAACCTAACACTAACACTATCCTAGGGCTGATGCTAACCCTAACCCTAACCCTAACACTATCCTAGGGCGGATGCTAACCCTAACCCTAACTCTAACACTATCTTAGGGCTGAGGCTAACCCTAACCCTAACACTATCCTAGGCCTGATGATAACCCTAACCCTAACCCTAACACTATCCTAGGGCTGATGCTAACCCTAACCCTAACACTATCCTAGGGATGATGCTAACCCTAACCCTAACCCTAACACTATCCTAGGGCTGATGCTAACCCTAACGCTAACCCTAACACTATCCTTGAACTGATGCTAACCCTAACCCTAACCCTAACACTATCCTAGGCCTGATGATAACCCTAACCCTAACCCTAACGCTATCCTAGGGTTTATGTTAACCCTAACCCTAACACTATCCTAGGGCTGATGCTAACCCTAACCCTAACACTATCCTAGGCCTGATGATAACCCTAACCCTAACCCTAACACTATCCTAGGGCTGATGCTAACCCTAACCCTAACACTATCCTAGGGCTGATGCTAACCCTAACCCTAACCCTAACACTATCCTAGGGCTGATGGTAACCCTAACCCTAACCCTAACACTATCCTAGAGCTGATGCAAAACTTAACCCTAACCCTAACACTATCCTTGGGCTGATTCTAACCGTAACCCTAACACTATCCTAGGCCTGATGCTAACCCTAACCCTTACCCTAACAGTATCCTAGGGCTGATGCTAAACGTAACCATAACCCTAACACTATCCTTGGGCTGATGCTAACCCTAACCCTAACGCTAACACTATCCTAGGGCTGATGCTAACCCTAACCCTAACACTATCCTAGGCCTAATGCTAACCCTAACCCTAACACTATCCTTGGGCTGATGCTAACCCTAACCCTAACCCTCACACTATCCTAGGCCTGAGGCTAACCCTATCCCTAACCCTAACACTCTCCTAGGGCTGAGGCTAACCCTAACCCTAACACTCTCCTAGCGCTGATGCTAACCCTAACCCTAACCCTAACACTATCCTAGGCCTGATGCTAACCCTATCCCTAACCATAACACTCTCCTAGGGCTGAGGCTAACCCTAACCCTAACACTATCCTAGGGCTGACGCTAACCCTAACCCTAACCCTAAAACTATCCTAGGGTTGATGCTAACCCTAACCCTAACACTATCCTAGGACTGATGCTAACCCTAACCCTAACCCTAACACTATCCTAGGGCTGATGCTAACCCTAACCCTAACACTATCCTAGGGCTGATGCTAACCCTAACCCTAACCCTAACACTATCATAGGGCTGATGCTAACCCTAACCCTAACACTATCCTAGGGCTGATGCTAACCCTAACCATAACCCTAACATTATCCCTGGGCTGATGCTAACCCTAACCCTAACACTATCCTAGGGCTGATGATAACCCTAACCCTAACACTATCATAGGCCTGATTATAACCCTAACCCTAACCCTAACACTATCCTAGGGCTGATGCTAACCCTAACCCTAACACTATCCTAGGCCTGATGCTAACCCTAACCCTAACCCTAACACTATCCTAGGGTTTATGTTAACCCTAACCCTAACACTATCCTAGGGCTGATGCTAACCCTAACCCTAACCCTAACACTATCCTAGGGCTGATTCTAACCCTAACGCTAACCCTAACAATATCCTTGAACTTATGCTAACCCTAACCCTAACCCTAACACTATCCTAGGCCTGATGATAACCCTAAGCCTAACCCTAACACTGTCCTAGGGTTTATGTTAACCCTAACCCTAACACTATCCTAGGCCTGATGCTAACCCTAACCCTAACCCTGACACTATCCTAGGGCGGATGCTAACCCTAACCCTAACCCTAACACTACCCTAGGGCTGATGCTAACCCTAACCCTAACTCTAACACTATCTTAGGGCTGAGGCTAACCCTAACCCTAACACTATCCTACGGCTGATGCTAACCCTAACCTTAACCCTAACACTATCCTAGGGCTGATGCTAACCCTAACACTGACACTACCCTAGGCCTGATGCAAACCCTAACCCTAACCCTAACACTATCCTAGGGCTGATGCTAACCCTAACCCTAACACTATCCTAGGGCTGATGCTAACCCTAACACTAACCCTAACACTATCCTATGGCTGATGCTAACCCTAACCCTAACACTATCCTAGGCCTGATGATAACCCTAACCCTAACCCTAACACTATCCTAGGGCTGATGCTAACCCTAACCCTAACACTCTCCTAGGCCTGATGCTAACCCTAACCCTTACCCTAACACTATCCTAGGGCTGATGCTAAACCTAACCATAACCCTAACACTATCCTAGGGCTGATGCTAACCCCAACCCTAACCCTAACACTATCCTAGGGGTGATGCTAACCCTAACCCTAACACTATCCTAGGCCTGATGCTAACCCTAACCCTAACACTATCCTAGGGCTGATGCTAACCCTAAACCTTACACTATCCTGGGCCTGATGCTAACCCTAACCCTAACCCTAACACTATCCTAGGGCAGATGCTAACCCTAACCATAACCCTAACACTATCCTTGAACTGATGCTAACCATAACGCTAACCCTAACACTATCCTAGGCCTGATGATAACCTTAACCCTAACCCTAACACTATCCTAGGATTTATGTTAACCCTAACCCTAACACTATCCCATGGCTGATGCTAACCCTAACCCTAACCCTAACACTATCCTAGGGCTGATGCTAACCCTAACACTAACACTATCCTAGGGCTGATGCTAACCCTAACCCTAACCCTAACACTATCCTAGGGCTGATACTAACCCTAACCCTAACTCTAACACTATCTTAGGGCTGAGGCTAACCCTAACCCTAACAGTATCCTAGGCCTGATGATAACCCTAACCCTAACCCTAACACTATCCTAGGGCTGATGCTAACCCTAACCCTAACACTATCCTAGGGCTGATGCTAACCCTAACCCTAACCCTAACACTATCCTAGGGCTGATGCTAACCCTAACGCTAACACTAACACTATCCTTGAACTGATGCTAACCCTAACCCTAACCCTAACACTATCATAGGCCTGATGATAACCCTAACCCTAACCCTAACACTATCCTAGGGTTTATGTTAACCCTAACCCTAACACTATCCTAGGGCTGATGGTAACCCTAACGCTAACCCTAACACTATCCTTGAACTGATGCTAACCCTAACCCTAACCCTAACACTATCCTAGGCCTGATGATAACCCTAACCCTAACCCTAACACTATCCTAGGGTTTATGTTAACCCTAACCCTAACACTATCCTAGGGCTGATGCTAACCCTAACCCTAACACTATCCTAGGCCTGATGATAACCCTAACCCTAACCCTAACACTATCCTAGGGCTGATGCTAACCCTAACCCTAACACTATCCTAGGGCTGATGCTAACCCTAACCCTAACCCTAACACTATCCTAGGGCTGATGGTAACCCTAACCCTAACCCTAACACTATCCTAGAGCTGATGCAAAACTTAACCCTAACCCTAACACTATCCTTGGGCTGATTCTAACCGTAACCCTAACACTATCCTAGGCCTGATGCTAACCCTAACCCTTACCCTAACACTATCCTAGGGCTGATGCTAAACGTAACCATAACCCTAACACTGTCCTTGGGCTGATGCTAACCCTAACCCTAACGCTAACACTATGCTAGGGCTGATGCTAACCCTAACCCTAACACTATCCTAGGCCTAATGCTAACCCTAACCCTAACACTATCCTTGGGCTGATGCTAACCCTAACCCTAACCCTCACACTATCCTAGGCCTGATGCTAACCCTATCCCTAACCCTAACACTCTCCTAGGGCTGAGGCTAACCCTAACCCTAACACTCTCCTAGCGCTGATGCTAACCCTAACCCTAACCCTAACACTATCCTAGGCCTGATGCTAACCCTATCCCTAACCATAACACTCTCCTAGGGCTGAGGCTAACCCTAACCCTAACACTATCCTAGGGCTGACGCTAACCCTAACCCTAACCCTAAAACTATCCTAGGGTTGATGCTAACCCTAACCCTAACACTATCCTAGGGCTGATGCTAACCCTAACCCTAACCCTAACACTATCCTAGGGCTGATGCTAACCCTAACCCTAACACTATCCTAGGGCTGATGCTAACCCTAACCCTAACCCTAACATTATCCCAGGGCTGATGCTAACCCTAACCCTAACACTATCCTAGGGCTGATGCTAACCCTAACCCTAACCCTAACACTATCCTAGGGCTGATGCTAACCCTAACACTAACCCTAACACTATCCTAGGGCTGATGCTAACCCTAACACTAACCCTAACACTATCCTAGAGCTGATGCTAACCCTAACCCTAACCCTAATACTATCCTTGGGCTGATGCTAACCCTAACGCTAACCCTAACACTATCCTAGGGCTGATGCTAACCCTAACACTAACACTATCCTAGGGCTGATGCTAACCCTAACCCTACGCCTAACACTATCCTAGGGCTGATGCTAACCCTAACCCTAACGCTAACACTATCCTAGGGCTGAGGCTAACCCTAACCCTAACACTATCCTACGGCTGATGCTAACCCTAACCCTAACCCTAACACTATCCTAAGGCTGATGGTAACCCTAACACTAACACTATCCTAAGCCTGGTGAGAACCCTAACTCTAACCCTAACAGTATCCTAGGGGTGATGCTAACCCTAACCCTAATAATATCCTAGGGCTGATGCTAACACTAACCCTAACCCTAACACTATCCTAGGGCTGATGCTAACCCTAACCCTAACCCTAACACTATCCTAGGGCTGATGCTAACCCTAACCCTAACACTATCCTAGGCCTGATGATAACCCTAACCCTAACCCTAACACTATCCTAGGGCTGATGCTAACCCTAACACTATCCTAGGCCTGATGCTAACCCTAACCCTAACCCTAACACTATCCTAGGGCTGATGCTAACCCTAACCCTAACACTATCCTAGGGCTGATGATAACCCTAACCCTAACACTATCCTAGGCCTGATGATAACCCTAACGCTAACCCTAACACTATCCTAGGGCTGATGCTAACCCTAAACCTAACACTATCCTAGGCCTGATGCTAACACTAACCCTAACCCTAACACTATCCTAGGGTTTATGTTAACCCTAACCCTAACACTATCCTAGGGCTGATGCTAACCCTAACCCTAACCCTAACACTATCCTAGGGCTGATTCTAACCCTAACGCTAACCCTAACACTATCCTTGAACTTATGCTAACCCTAACCCTAACCCTAACACTATCCTAGGCTTGATGATAACCCTAACCCTAACCCTAACACTATCCTAGGGTTTATGTTAACCCTAACCCTAACACTATCCTAGAGCTGATGCAAAACTTAACCCTAACCCTAACACTATCCTTGGGCTGATTCTAACCGTAACCCTAACACTATCCTAGGCCTGATGCTAACCCTAACCCTTACCCTAACAGTATCCTAGGGCTGATGCTAAACGTAACCATAACCCTAACACTATCCTTGGGCTGATGCTAACCCTAACCCTAACGCTAACACTATCCTAGGGCTGATGCTAACCCTAACCCTAACACTATCCTAGGCCTAATGCTAACCCTAACCCTAACACTATCCTTGGGCTGATGCTAACCCTAACCCTAACCCTCACACTATCCTAGGCCTGAGGCTAACCCTATCCCTAACCCTAACACTCTCCTAGGGCTGAGGCTAACCCTAACCCTAACACTCTCCTAGCGCTGATGCTAACCCTAACCCTAACCCTAACACTATCCTAGGCCTGATGCTAACCCTATCCCTAACCATAACACTCTCCTAGGGCTGAGGCTAACCCTAACCCTAACACTATCCTAGGGCTGACGCTAACCCTAACCCTAACCCTAAAACTATCCTAGGGTTGATGCTAACCCTAACCCTAACACTATCCTAGGACTGATGCTAACCCTAACCCTAACCCTAACACTATCCTAGGGCTGATGCTAACCCTAACCCTAACACTATCCTAGGGCTGATGCTAACCCTAACCCTAACCCTAACACTATCATAGGGCTGATGCTAACCCTAACCCTAACACTATCCTAGGGCTGATGCTAACCCTAACCATAACCCTAACATTATCCCTGGGCTGATGCTAACCCTAACCCTAACACTATCCTAGGGCTGATGATAACCCTAACCCTAACACTATCATAGGCCTGATTATAACCCTAACCCTAACCCTAACACTATCCTAGGGCTGATGCTAACCCTAACCCTAACACTATCCTAGGCCTGATGCTAACCCTAACCCTAACCCTAACACTATCCTAGGGTTTATGTTAACCCTAACCCTAACACTATCCTAGGGCTGATGCTAACCCTAACCCTAACCCTAACACTATCCTAGGGCTGATTCTAACCCTAACGCTAACCCTAACAATATCCTTGAACTTATGCTAACCCTAACCCTAACCCTAACACTATCCTAGGCCTGATGATAACCCTAAGCCTAACCCTAACACTGTCCTAGGGTTTATGTTAACCCTAACCCTAACACTATCCTAGGCCTGATGCTAACCCTAACCCTAACCCTGACACTATCCTAGGGCGGATGCTAACCCTAACCCTAACCCTAACACTACCCTAGGGCTGATGCTAACCCTAACCCTAACTCTAACACTATCTTAGGGCTGAGGCTAACCCTAACCCTAACACTATCCTACGGCTGATGCTAACCCTAACCTTAACCCTAACACTATCCTAGGGCTGATGCTAACCCTAACACTGACACTACCCTAGGCCTGATGCAAACCCTAACCCTAACCCTAACACTATCCTAGGGCTGATGCTAACCCTAACCCTAACACTATCCTAGGGCTGATGCTAACCCTAACACTAACCCTAACACTATCCTATGGCTGATGCTAACCCTAACCCTAACACTATCCTAGGCCTGATGATAACCCTAACCCTAACCCTAACACTATCCTAGGGCTGATGCTAACCCTAACCCTAACACTCTCCTAGGCCTGATGCTAACCCTAACCCTTACCCTAACACTATCCTAGGGCTGATGCTAAACCTAACCATAACCCTAACACTATCCTAGGGCTGATGCTAACCCCAACCCTAACCCTAACACTATCCTAGGGGTGATGCTAACCCTAACCCTAACACTATCCTAGGCCTGATGCTAACCCTAACCCTAACACTATCCTAGGGCTGATGCTAACCCTAAACCTTACACTATCCTGGGCCTGATGCTAACCCTAACCCTAACCCTAACACTATCCTAGGGCAGATGCTAACCCTAACCATAACCCTAACACTATCCTTGAACTGATGCTAACCATAACGCTAACCCTAACACTATCCTAGGCCTGATGATAACCTTAACCCTAACCCTAACACTATCCTAGGATTTATGTTAACCCTAACCCTAACACTATCCCATGGCTGATGCTAACCCTAACCCTAACCCTAACACTATCCTAGGGCTGATGCTAACCCTAACACTAACACTATCCTAGGGCTGATGCTAACCCTAACCCTAACCCTAACACTATCCTAGGGCTGATACTAACCCTAACCCTAACTCTAACACTATCTTAGGGCTGAGGCTAACCCTAACCCTAACAGTATCCTAGGCCTGATGATAACCCTAACCCTAACCCTAACACTATCCTAGGGCTGATGCTAACCCTAACCCTAACACTATCCTAGGGCTGATGCTAACCCTAACCCTAACCCTAACACTATCCTAGGGCTGATGCTAACCCTAACGCTAACACTAACACTATCCTTGAACTGATGCTAACCCTAACCCTAACCCTAACACTATCATAGGCCTGATGATAACCCTAACCCTAACCCTAACACTATCCTAGGGTTTATGTTAACCCTAACCCTAACACTATCCTAGGGCTGATGGTAACCCTAACGCTAACCCTAACACTATCCTTGAACTGATGCTAACCCTAACCCTAACCCTAACACTATCCTAGGCCTGATGATAACCCTAACCCTAACCCTAACACTATCCTAGGGTTTATGTTAACCCTAACCCT
Organism: Lemur catta; assembly: GCF_020740605.2. Lineage (NCBI taxonomy): Eukaryota > Metazoa > Chordata > Mammalia > Primates > Lemuridae > Lemur > Lemur catta. The sequence goes on along the minus strand of NW_025423886.1, from coordinate 398,740 downwards.
AACACTATCCTAGGGCTGATGCTAACCCTAACCCTAACACTATCCTAGGCCTGATGATAACCCTAACCCTAACCCTAACACTATCCTAGGGCTGATGCTAACCCTAACCCTAACACTATCCTAGGGCTGATGCTAACCCTAACCCTAACCCTAACACTATCCTAGGGCTGATGGTAACCCTAACCCTAACCCTAACACTATCCTAGAGCTGATGCAAAACTTAACCCTAACCCTAACACTATCCTTGGGCTGATTCTAACCGTAACCCTAACACTATCCTAGGCCTGATGCTAACCCTAACCCTTACCCTAACACTATCCTAGGGCTGATGCTAAACGTAACCATAACCCTAACACTGTCCTTGGGCTGATGCTAACCCTAACCCTAACGCTAACACTATGCTAGGGCTGATGCTAACCCTAACCCTAACACTATCCTAGGCCTAATGCTAACCCTAACCCTAACACTATCCTTGGGCTGATGCTAACCCTAACCCTAACCCTCACACTATCCTAGGCCTGATGCTAACCCTATCCCTAACCCTAACACTCTCCTAGGGCTGAGGCTAACCCTAACCCTAACACTCTCCTAGCGCTGATGCTAACCCTAACCCTAACCCTAACACTATCCTAGGCCTGATGCTAACCCTATCCCTAACCATAACACTCTCCTAGGGCTGAGGCTAACCCTAACCCTAACACTATCCTAGGGCTGACGCTAACCCTAACCCTAACCCTAAAACTATCCTAGGGTTGATGCTAACCCTAACCCTAACACTATCCTAGGGCTGATGCTAACCCTAACCCTAACCCTAACACTATCCTAGGGCTGATGCTAACCCTAACCCTAACACTATCCTAGGGCTGATGCTAACCCTAACCCTAACCCTAACATTATCCCAGGGCTGATGCTAACCCTAACCCTAACACTATCCTAGGGCTGATGCTAACCCTAACCCTAACCCTAACACTATCCTAGGGCTGATGCTAACCCTAACACTAACCCTAACACTATCCTAGGGCTGATGCTAACCCTAACACTAACCCTAACACTATCCTAGAGCTGATGCTAACCCTAACCCTAACCCTAATACTATCCTTGGGCTGATGCTAACCCTAACGCTAACCCTAACACTATCCTAGGGCTGATGCTAACCCTAACACTAACACTATCCTAGGGCTGATGCTAACCCTAACCCTACGCCTAACACTATCCTAGGGCTGATGCTAACCCTAACCCTAACGCTAACACTATCCTAGGGCTGAGGCTAACCCTAACCCTAACACTATCCTACGGCTGATGCTAACCCTAACCCTAACCCTAACACTATCCTAAGGCTGATGGTAACCCTAACACTAACACTATCCTAAGCCTGGTGAGAACCCTAACTCTAACCCTAACAGTATCCTAGGGGTGATGCTAACCCTAACCCTAATAATATCCTAGGGCTGATGCTAACACTAACCCTAACCCTAACACTATCCTAGGGCTGATGCTAACCCTAACCCTAACCCTAACACTATCCTAGGGCTGATGCTAACCCTAACCCTAACACTATCCTAGGCCTGATGATAACCCTAACCCTAACCCTAACACTATCCTAGGGCTGATGCTAACCCTAACACTATCCTAGGCCTGATGCTAACCCTAACCCTAACCCTAACACTATCCTAGGGCTGATGCTAACCCTAACCCTAACACTATCCTAGGGCTGATGATAACCCTAACCCTAACACTATCCTAGGCCTGATGATAACCCTAACGCTAACCCTAACACTATCCTAGGGCTGATGCTAACCCTAAACCTAACACTATCCTAGGCCTGATGCTAACACTAACCCTAACCCTAACACTATCCTAGGGTTTATGTTAACCCTAACCCTAACACTATCCTAGGGCTGATGCTAACCCTAACCCTAACCCTAACACTATCCTAGGGCTGATTCTAACCCTAACGCTAACCCTAACACTATCCTTGAACTTATGCTAACCCTAACCCTAACCCTAACACTATCCTAGGCTTGATGATAACCCTAACCCTAACCCTAACACTATCCTAGGGTTTATGTTAACCCTAACCCTAACACTATCCTAGGGCTGATGCTAACCCTAACCCTAACACTATCCTAGGCCTGATGATAACCCTAACCCTAACCCTAACACTATCCTAGGGCTGATGCTATCCCTAACCCTAACACTATCCTAGGGCTGATGCTAAACTTAACCCTAACGCTAACACTATCCTAGGGCTGATGGTAACCCTAACCCTTACCCTAAAACTATCCTAGGGCTGATGCTAAACCTAACCCTTACCCTAACACTATCCTAGGGCTGATGCTAAACCTAACCCTTACCCTAACACTATCCTAGGGCTGATGCTAAACCTAACCATAACCCTAACACTATCCTTGGGCTGATGCTAACCCTAACCCTAACGCTAACACTATCCTAGGGCTGATGCTAACCCTAACCCTAACACTATCCTAGGCCTAATGCTAACCCTAACCCTAACACTATCCTTGGGCTGATGCTAACCCTAACCCTAACCCTCACACTATCCTAGGCCTGATGCTAACCCTATCCCTAACCCTAACACTCTCCTAGGGCTGAGGCTAACCCTAACCCTAACACTCTCCTAGGGCTGATGCTAACCCTAACCCTAACTCTAACACTATCCTAGGCCTGATGCTAACCCTATCCCTAACCATAACACTCTCCTAGGGCTGAGGCTAACCCTAACCCTAACACTATCCTAGGGCTGACGCTAACCCTAACCCTAACCCTAAAACTATCCTAGGGTGAATGCTAACCTTAACCCAAACACTATCCTAGGGCTGATGCTAACCCTAACCCTAACCCTAACACTATCCCAGTGCTGATGCTAACCCTAACCCTAACACTATCCTAGGGCTGATGCTAACCCTAACCCTAACCCTAACACTATCCTAGGGCTGATGCTAACCCTAACCCTAACACTATCCTAGGGCTGATGCTAACCCTAACCCTAACACTATCCTAGGGCTGATGATAACCCTAACCCTAACCCTAACATTATCCCAGGGCTGATGCTAACCCTAACCCTAACACTATCCTAGGGCTGATGCTAACCCTAACCCTAACACTATCCTAGGGCTGATGCTAACCCTAACACTAACCTTAACACTATCCTAGGGCTGATGCTAACCCTAACACTAACCCTAACACTATCCTAGAGCTGATGCTAACCCTAACCCTAACCCTAATACTATCCTTGGGCTGATGCTAACCCTAACGCTAACCCTAACACTATCCTAGGGCTGATGCTAACCCTAACACTAACACTATCCTAGGGCTGATGCTAACCCTAACCCTACGCCTAACACTATCCTAGGGCTGATGCTAACCCTAACCCTAACGCTAACACTATCCTAGGGCTGAGGCTAACCCTAACCCAAACACTATCCTAGGGCTGATGCTAACCCTAACCCTAACCCTAACACTATCCCAGGGCTGATGCTAACCCTAACCCTAACACTATCCTAGGGCTGATGCTAACCCTAACCCTAACCCTAACACTATCCTAGGGCTGATGCTAACCCTAACCCTAACACTATCCTAGGGCTGATGCTAACCCTAACCCTAACACTATCCTAGGGCTGATGCTAACCCTAACCCTAACCCTAACATTATCCCAGGGCTGATGCTAACCCTAACCATAACACTATCCTAGGGCTGATGCTAACCCTAACCCTAACCCTAACACTATCCTAGGCCTGATGATAACCCTAACCCTAACCCTAACACTATCCTAGGGTTTATGTTAACCCTAACCCTAACACTATCCTAGGGCTGATGCTAACCCTAACCCTAACACTATCCTGGGCCTGATGATAACCCTAACCCTAACCCTAACACTATCCTAGGGCTGATGCTAACCCTAACCCTAACACTATCCTAGGGCTGATGCTAACCCTAACCCTAACCCTAACACTATCCTAGGGCTGATGGTAACCCTAACCCTAACCCTAACACTATCCTAGAGCTGATGCAAAACTTAACCCTAACCCTAACACTATCCTTGGGCTGATTCTAACCGTAACCCTAACACTATCCTAGGCCTGATCCTATCCCTAACCCTTACCCTAACACTATCCTAGGGCTGATGCTAAACGTAACCATAACCCTAACACTATCCTTGGGCTGATGCTAACCCTAACCCTAACGCTAACACTATGCTAGGGCTGATGCTAACCCTAACCCTAACACTATCCTAGGCCTAATGCTAACCCTAACCCTAACACTATCCTTGGGCTGATGCTAACCCTAACCCTAACCCTCACACTATCCTAGGCCTGATGCTAACCCTATCCCTAACCCTAACACTCTCCTAGGGCTGAGGCTAACCCTAACCCTAACACTCTCCTAGCGCTGATGCTAACCCTAACCCTAACCCTAACACTATCCTAGGCCTGATGCTAACCCTATCCCTAACCATAACACTCTCCTAGGGCTGAGGCTAACCCTAACCCTAACACTATCCTAGGGCTGATGCTAACCCTAACCCTAACCCTAACATTATCCCAGGGCTGATGCTAACCCTAACCCTAACACTATCCTAGGGCTGATGCTAACCCTAACCCTAACCCTAACACTATCCTAGGGCTGATGCTAACCCTAACACTAACCCTAACACTATCCTAGGGCTGATGCTAACCCTAACACTAACCCTAACACTATCCTAGAGCTGATGCTAACCCTAACCCTAACCCTAATACTATCCTTGGGCTGATGCTAACCCTAACGCTAACCCTAACACTATCCTAGGGCTGATGCTAACCCTAACACTAACACTATCCTAGGGCTGATGCTAACCCTAACCCTACGCCTAACACTATCCTAGGGCTGATGCTAACCCTAACCCTAACGCTAACACTATCCTAGGGCTGAGGCTAACCCTAACCCTAACACTATCCTACGGCTGATGCTAACCCTAACCCTAACCCTAACACTATCCTAAGGCTGATGGTAACCCTAACACTAACACTATCCTAAGCCTGGTGAGAACCCTAACTCTAACCCTAACAGTATCCTAGGGGTGATGCTAACCCTAACCCTAATAATATCCTAGGGCTGATGCTAACACTAACCCTAACCCTAACACTATCCTAGGGCTGATGCTAACCCTAACCCTAACCCTAACACTATCCTAGGGCTGATGCTAACCCTAACCCTAACACTATCCTAGGCCTGATGATAACCCTAACCCTAACCCTAACACTATCCTAGGGCTGATGCTAACCCTAACACTATCCTAGGCCTGATGCTAACCCTAACCCTAACCCTAACACTATCCTAGGGCTGATGCTAACCCTAACCCTAACACTATCCTAGGCCTGATGATAACCCTAACGCTAACCCTAACACTATCCTAGGGCTGATGCTAACCCTAACCCTAACACTATCCTAGGCCTGATGCTAACACTAACCCTAACTCTAACACTATCCTAGGGTTTATGTTAACCCTAACCCTAACACTATCCTAGGGCTGATGCTAACCCTAACCCTAACCCTAACACTATCCTAGGGCTGATTCTAACCCTAACGCTAACCCTAACACTATCCTTGAACTTATGCTAACCCTAACCCTAAACCTAACACTATCCTAGGCTTGATGATAACCCTAACCCTAACCCTAACACTATCCTAGGGTTTATGTTAACCCTAACCCTAACACTATCCTAGGGCTGATGCTAACCCTAACCCTAACACTATCCTAGGCCTGATGATAACCCTAACCCTAACCCTAACACTATCCTAGGGCTGATGCTATCCCTAACCCTAACACTATCCTAGGGCTGATGCTAAACTTAACCCTAACCCTAACACTATCCTAGGGCTGATGGTAACCCTAACCCTTACCCTAACACTATCCTAGGGCTGATGCTAAACCTAACCCTTACCCTAACACTATCCTAGGGCTGATGCTAAACCTAACCATAACCCTAACACTATCCTTGGGCTGATGCTAACCCTAACCCTAACGCTAACACTATCCTAGGGCTGATGCTAACCCTAACCCTAACACTATCCTAGGCCTAATGCTAACCCTAACCCTAACACTATCCTTGGGCTGATGCTAACCCTAACCCTAACCCTCACACTATCCTAGGCCTGATGCTAACCCTATCCCTAACCCTAACACTCTCCTAGGGCTGAGGCTAACCCTAACCCTAACACTCTCCTAGGGCTGATGCTAACCCTAACCCTAACCCTAACACTATCCTAGGCCTGATGCTAACCCTATCCCTAACCATAACACTCTCCTAGGGCTGAGGCTAACCCTAACCCTAACACTATCCTAGGGCTGACGCTAACCCTAACCCTAACCCTAAAACTATCCTAGGGTGAATGCTAACCTTAACCCAAACACTATCCTAGGGCTGATGCTAACCCTAACCCTAACCCTAACACTATCCCAGTGCTGATGCTAACCCTAACCCTAACACTATCCTAGGGCTGATGCTAACCCTAACCCTAACCCTAACACTATCCTAGGGCTGATGCTAACCCTAACCCTAAGACTATCCTAGGGCTGATGCTAACCCTAACCCTAACACTATCCTAGGGCTGATGCTAACCCTAACCCTAACCCTAACATTATCCCAGGGCTGATGCTAACCCTAACCCTAACACTATCCTAGGGCTGGTGCTAACCCTAACCCTAACCCTAACACTATCCTAGGGCTGATGCTAACCCTAACACTAACCTTAACACTATCCTAGGGCTGATGCTAACCCTAACACTAACCCTAACACTATCCTAGAGCTGATGCTAACCCTAACCCTAACCCTAATACTATCCTTGGGCTGATGCTAACCCTAACGCTAACCCTAACACTATCCTAGGGCTGATGCTAACCCTAACACTAACACTATCCTAGGGCTGATGCTAACCCTAACCCTACGCCTAACACTATCCTAGGGCTGATGCTAACCCTAACCCTAACGCTAACACTATCCTAGGGCTGAGGCTAACCCTAACCCAAACACTATCCTAGGGCTGATGCTAACCCTAACCCTAACCCTAACACTATCCCAGGGCTGATGCTAACCCTAACCCTAACACTATCCTAGGGCTGATGCTAACCCTAACCCTAACCCTAACACTATCCTAGGGCTGATGCTAACCCTAACCCTAACACTATCCTAGGGCTGATGCTAACCCTAACCCTAACACTATCCTAGGGCTGATGCTAACCCTAACCCTAACCCTAACATTATCCCAGGGCTGATGCTAACCCTAACCCTAACACTATCCTAGGGCTCATGCTAACCCTAACCCTAACACTAACACTATCCTAGGGCTGATGCTAACCCTAACCCTAACACTATCCTAGGGCTGATGCTAACCCTAACCCTAACCCTAACACTATCCTAGGCCTGATGATAACCCTAACCCTAACCCTAACACTATCCTAGGGTTTATGTTAACCCTAACCCTAACACTATCCTAGGGCTGATGCTAACCCTAACCCTAACACTATCCTAGGCCTGATGATAACCCTAACCCTAACCCTAACACTATCCTAGGGCTGATGCTAACCCTAACCCTAACACTATCCTTGGGCTGATGCTAACCCTAACCCTAACCCTAACACTATCCTAGGGCTGATGGTAACCCTAACCCTAACCCTAACACTATCCTAGAGCTGATGCAAAACTTAACCCTAACCCTAACACTATCCTTGGGCTGATTCTAACCGTAACCCTAACACTATCCTAGGCCTGATCCTAACCCTAACCCTTACCCTAACACTATCCTAGGGCTGATGCTAAACGTAACCATAACCCTAACACTATCCTTGGGCTGATGCTAACCCTAACCCTAACGCTAACACTATGCTAGGGCTGATGCTAACCCTAACCCTAACACTATCCTAGGCCTAATGCTAACCCTAACCCTAACACTATCCTTGGGCTGATGCTAACCCTAACCCTAACCCTCACACTATCCTAGGCCTGATGCTAACCCTATCCCTAACCCTAACACTCTCCTAGGGCTGAGGCTAACCCTAACCCTAACACTCTCCTAGCGCTGATGCTAACCCTAACCCTAACCCTAACACTATCCTAGGCCTGATGCTATCCCTATCCCTAACCATAACACTCTCCTAGGGCTGAGGCTAACCCTAACCCTAACACTATCCTAGGGCTGACGCTAACCCTAACCCTAACCCTAAAACTATCCTAGGGTTGATGCTAACCCTAACCCTAACACTATCCTAGGGCTGATGCTAACCCTAACCCTAACCCTAACACTATCCTAGGGCTGATGCTAACCCTAACACTAACACTATCCTAGGGCTGATGCTAACCCTAACCCTACGCCTAACACTATCTTAGGGCTGATGCTAACCCTAACCCTAACGCTAACACTATCCTAGGGCTGAGGCTAACCCTAACCCTAACACTATCCTACGGCTGATGCTAACCCTAACCCTAACCCTAACACTATCCTAAGGCTGATGGTAACCCTAACACTAACACTATCCTAAGCCTGGTGAGAACCCTAACTCTAACCCTAACAGTATCCTAGGGCTGATGCTAACCCTAACCCTAATAATATCCTAGGGCTGATGCTAACACTAACCCTAACCCTAACACTATCCTAGGGCTGATGCTAACCCTAACCCTAACCCTAACACTATGCTAGGGCTGATGCTAACCCTAACCCTAACACTATCCTAGGCCTGATGATAACCCTAACCCTAACCCTAACACTATCCTATTGCTGATACTAACCCTAACCCTAACACTATCCTAGGCCTGATGCTAACCCTAACCCTAACCCTAACACTATCCTAGGGCTGATGCTAACCCTAACCCTAACACTATCCTAGGGCTGATGATAACCCTAACCCTAACACTATCATAGGCCTGATGATAACCCTAACGCTAACCCTAACACTATCCTAGGGCTGATGCTAACCCTAACCCTAACACTATCCTAGGCCTGATGCTAACACTAACACTAACCCTAACACTATCCTAGGGTTTATGTTAACCCTAACCCTAACACTATCCTAGGGCTGATGCTAACCCTAACCATAACCCTAACACTGTCCTAGGGCTGATGATAACCCAAACCCTAACCCTAACACTTTCCTAGGGTTTATGTTAACCCTAAACCTAACACTATCCTAGGGCTGATGCTAACCCTAACCCTAACACTATCCTAGGCCTGATGATAACCCTAACCCTAACCCTAACACTATCCTAGGGCTGAGGCTAACCCTAACCCTAACACTATCCTAGGGCTGATGCTAAACTTAACCCTAACCATAACACTATCCTAGGGCTGATGCTAACCCTAACCCTAACCCTAACACTATCCTAGGGCTGATGCTAACCCTAACCCTAACACTATCCTAGGCCTGATGATAACCCTAACCCTAACCCTAACACTATCCTAGGGCTGATGCTAACCCTAACACTATCCTAGGCCTGATGCTAACCCTAACCCTAACCCTAACACTATCCTAGGGCTGATGCTAACCCTAACCCTAACACTATCCTAGGGCTGATGATAACCCTAACCCTAACACTATCCTAGGCCTGATGATAACCCTAACGCTAACCCTAACACTATCCTAGGGCTGATGCTAACCCTAACCCTAACACTATCCTAGGCCTGATGCTAACACTAACCCTAACCCTAACACTATCCTAGGGTTTATGTTAACCCTAACCCTAACACTATCCTAGGGCTGATGCTAACCCTAACCCTAACCCTAACACTATCCTAGGGCTGATTCTAACCCTAACGCTAACCCTAACACTATCCTTGAACTTATGCTAACCCTAACCCTAACCCTAACACTATCCTAGGCCTGATGATAACCCTAACCCTAACCCTAACACTATCCTAGGGTTTATGTTAACCCTAACCCTAACACTATCCTAGGGCTGATGCGAACCCTAACCCTAACACTAACCTAGGGCTGATGATAACCCTAACCCTAACCCTAACACTATCCTAGGGCTGATGCTAAACCTAACCCTTACCCTAACACTATCCTAGGGCTGATGCTAAACCTAACCCTTACCCTAACACTATCCTAGGGCTGATGCTAAACCTAACCATAACCCTAACACTATCCTAGGGCTGATGCTAACCCTAACCCTAATACTATCCTAGGCCTAATGCTAACCCTAACCCTAACACTATCCTTGGGCTGATGCTAACCCTAACCCTAACCCTCACACTATCCTAGGCCTGATGCTAACCCTATCCCTAACCCTAACACTCTCCTAGGGCTGAGGCTAACCCTAACCCTAACACTCTCCTAGGACTGATGCTAACCCTAACCCTAACCCTAACACTATCCTAGGCCTGATGCTAACCCTATCCCTAACCATAACACTCTCCTAGGGCTGAGGCTAACCCTAACCCTAACACTATCCTAGGGCTGACGCTAACCCTAACCCTAACCCTAAAACTATCCTAGGGTGAATGCTAACCTTAACCCAAACACTATCCTAGGGCTGATGCTAACCCTAACCCTAACCCTAACACTATCCCAGTGCTGATGCTAACCCTAACCCTAACACTATCCTAGGGCTGATGCTAACCCTAACCCTAACCCTAACACTATCCTAGGGCTGATGCTAACCCTAACCCTAACACTATCCTAGGGCTGATGCTAACCCTAACCCTAACACTATCCTAGGGCTGATGCTAACCCTAACCCTAACCCTAACATTATCCCAGGGCTGATGCTAACCCTAACCCTAACACTATCCTAGGGCTGATGCTAACCCTAACCCTAACCCTAACACTATCCTAGGGCTGATGCTAACCCTTACACTAACCTTAACACTATCCTAGGGCTGATGCTAACCCTAACACTAACCCTAACACTATCCTAGAGCTGATGCAAACCCTAACCCTAACCCTAATACTATCCTTGGGCTGATGCTAACCCTAACGCTAACCCTAACACTATCCTAGGGCTGATGCTAACCCTAACACTAACACTATCCTAGGGCTGATGCTAACCCTAACCCTACGCCTAACACTATCCTAGGGCTGATGCTAACCCTAACCCTAACGCTAACACTATCCTAGGGCTGAGGCTAACCCTAACCCAAACACTATCCTAGGGCTGATGCTAACCCTAACCCTAACCCTAACACTATCCCAGGGCTGATGCTAACCCTAACCCTAACACTATCCTAGGGCTGATGCTAACCCTAACCCTAACCCTAACACTATCCTAGGGCTGATGCTAACCCTAACCCTAACACTATCCTAGGGCTGATGCTAACCCTAACCCTAACACTATCCTAGGGCTGATGCTAACCCTAACCCTAACCCTAACATTATCCCAGGGCTGATGCTAACCCTAACCCTAACACTATCCTAGGGCTGATGCTAACCCTAACCCTAACACTAACACTATCCTAGGGCTGATGCTAACCCTAACCCTAACACTATCCTAGGGCTGATGCTAACCCTAACCCTAACCCTAACACTATCCTAGGCCTGATGATAACCCTAACCCTAACCCTAACACTATCCTAGGGTTTATGTTAACCCTAACCCTAACACTATCCTAGGGCTGATGCTAACCCTAACCCTAACACTATCCTAGGCCTGATGATAACCCTAACCCTAACCCTAACACTATCCTAGGGCTGATGCTAACCCTAACCCTAACACTATCCTAGGGCTGATGCTAACCCTAACCCTAACCCTAACACTATCCTAGGGCTGATGGTAACCCTAACCCTAACCCTAACACTATCCTAGAGCTGATGCGAAACTTAACCCTAACCCTAACACTATCCTTGGGCTGATTCTAACCGTAACCCTAACACTATCCTAGGCCTGATCCTAACCCTAACCCTTACGCTAACACTATCCTAGGGCTGATGCTAAACGTAACCATAACCCTAACACTATCCTTGGGCTGATGCTAACCCTAACCCTAACGCTAACACTATGCTAGGGCTGATGCTAACCCTAACCCTAACACTATCCTAGGCCTAATGCTAACCCTAACCCTAACACTATCCTTGGGCTGATGCTAACCCTAACCCTAACCCTCACACTATCCTAGGCCTGATGCTAACCCTATCCCTAACCCTAACACTCTCCTAGGGCTGAGGCTAACCCTAACCCTAACACTCTCCTAGCGCTCATGCTAACCCTAACCCTAACCCTAACACTATCCTAGGCCTGATGCTAACCCTATCCCTAACCATAACACTCTCCTATGGCTGAGGCTAACCCTAACCCTAACACTATCCTAGGGCTGACGCTAACTCTAACCCTAACCCTAAAACTATCCTAGGGTTGATGCTAACCCTAACCCTAACACTATCCTAGGGCTGATGCTAACCCTAACCCTAACCCTAACACTATCCTAGGGCTGATGCTAACCCTAACACTAACACTATCCTAGGGCTGATGCTAACCCTAACCCTACGCCTAACACTATCCTAGGGCTGATGCTAACCCTAACCCTAACGCTAACACTATCCTAGGGCTGAGGCTAACCCTAACCCTAACACTATCCTACGGCTGATGCTAACCCTAACCCTAACCCTAACACTATCCTAAGGCTGATGGTAACCCTAACACTAACACTATCCTAAGCCTGGTGAGAACCCTAACTCTAACCCAAACAGTATCCTAGGGCTGATGCTAACCCTAACCCTAATAATATCCTAGGGCTGATGCTAACACTAACCCTAACCCTGACACTATCCTAGGGCGGATGCTAACCCTAACCCTAACCCTAACACTATGCTAGGGCTGATGCTAACCCTAACCCTAACACTATCCTAGGCCTGATGATAACCCTAACCCTAACCCTAACACTATCCTAGGGCTGATGCTAACCCTAACCCTAACACTATCCTAGGGCTGATGCTAACCCTAACCCTAACCCTAACACTATCCTAGGGCTGATGATAACCCTAACCCTAACACTATCATAGGCCTGATGATAACCCTAACGCTAACCCTAACACTATCCTAGGGCTGATGCTAACCCTAACCCTAACACTATCCTAGGCCTGATGCTAACACTAACCCTAACCCTAACACTATCCTAGGGTTTATGTTAACCCTAACCCTAACACTATCCTAGGGCTGATGCTAACCCTAACCATAACCCTAACACTATCCTAGGGCTGATGATAACCCTAACCCTAACCCTAACACTATCCTAGGGTTTATGTTAACCCTAAACCTAACACTATCCTAGGGCTGATGCTAACCCTAACCCTAACACTATCCTAGGCCTGATGCTAACCCTAACCCTAACCCTAACACTATCCTAGGGTTTATGTTAACCCTAACCCTAACACTATCCTAGGGCTGATGCTAACCCTAACCCTAACCCTAACACTATCCTAGGGCTGATTCTAACCCTAACGCTAACCCTAACAATATCCTTGAACTTATGCTAACCCTAACCCTAACCCTAACACTATCCTAGGCCTGATGATAACCCTAACCCTAACCCTAACACTGTCCTAGGGTTTATGTTAACCCTAACCCTAACACTATCCTAGGCCTGATGCTAACCCTAACCCTAACCCTGACACTATCCTAGGGCGGATGCTAACCCTAACCCTAACCCTAACAGTACCCTAGGGCTGATGCTAACCCTAACCCTAACACTATCCTACGGCTGATGCTAACCCTAACCTTAACCCTAACACTATCCTAGGGCTGATGCTAACCCTAACACTGACACTACCCTAGGCCTGATGCAAACCCTAACCCTAACCCTAACACTATCCTAGGGCTGATGCTAACCCTAACCCTAACACTATCCTAGGGCTGATGCTAACCCTAACACTAACCCTAACACTATCCTAGGGCTGATGCTAACCCTAACCCTAACACTATCCTAGGCCTGATGATAACCCTAACCCTAACCCTAACACTATCCTAGGGCTGATGCTAACCCTAACCCTAACACTATCCTAGGGCTGATGCTAACCCTAACCCTAACCCTAACACTATCCTAGGGCTGATGGTAACCCTAACCCTAACCCTAACACTATCCTAGGGCTGATGCTAAACCTAACCATAACCCTAACACTATCCTTGGGCTGATTCTAACCGTAACCCTAACACTCTCCTAGGCCTGATGCTAACCCTAACCCTTACCCTAACACTATCCTAGGGCTGATGCTAAACCTAACCATAACCCTAACACTATCCTAGGGGTGATGCTAACCCTAACCCTAACACTATCCTAGGCCTGATGCTAACCCCAACCCTAACCCTAACACTATCCTAGGGGTGATGCTAACCCTAACCCTAACACTATCCTAGGCCTGATGCTAACCCTAACCCTAACACTATCCTAGGGCTGATGCTAACCCTAACCCTTACACTATCCTGGGCCTGATGCTAACCCTAACCCTAACCCTAACACTATCCTAGGGCAGACGCTAACCCTAACCATAACCCTAACACTATTCTTGAACTGATGCTAACCATAACGCTAACCCTAACACTATCCTAGGCCTGATGATAACCTTAACCCTAACCCTAACACTATCCTAGGATTTATGTTAACCCTAACCCTAACACTATCCTATGGCTGATGCTAACCCTAACCCTAACCCTAACACTATCCTAGGGCTGATGCTAACCCTAACACTAACACTATCCTAGGGCTGATGCTAACCCTAACCCTAACCCTAACACTATCCTAGGGCTGATACTAACCCTAACCCTAACTCTAACACTATCTTAGGGCTGAGGCTAACCCTAACCCTAACAGTATCCTAGGCCTGATGATAACCCTAACCCTAACCCTAACACTATCCTAGGGCTGATGCTAACCCTAACCCTAACACTATCCTAGGGCTGATGCTAACCCTAACCCTAACCCTAACACTATCCTAGGGCTGATGCTAACCCTAACGCTAACCCTAACACTATCCTTGAACTGATGCTAACCCTAACCCTAACCCTAACACTATCATAGGCCTGATGATAACCCTAACCCTAACCCTAACACTATCCTAGGGTTTATGTTAACCCTAACCCTAACACTATCCTAGGGCTGATGGTAACCCTAACGCTAACCCTAACACTATCCTTGAACTGATGCTAACCCTAACCCTAACCCTAACACTATCCTAGGCCTGATGATAACCCTAACCCTAACCCTAACACTATCCTAGGGTTTATGTTAACCCTAACCCTAACACTATCCTAGGGCTGATGCTAACCCTAACCCTAACACTATCCTAGGCCTGATGATAACCCTAACCCTAACCCTAACACTATCCTAGGGCTGATGCTAACCCTAACCCTAACACTATCCTAGGGCTGATGCTAACCCTAACCCTAACCCTAACACTATCCTAGGGCTGATGGTAACCCTAACCCTAACCCTAACCCTATCCTAGAGCTGATGCAAAACTTAACCCTAACCCTAACACTATCCTTGGGCTGATTCTAACCGTAACCCTAACACTATCCTAGGCCTGATGCTAACCCTAACCCTTACCCTAACACTATCCTAGGGCTGATGCTAAACGTAACCATAACCCTAACACTATCCTTGGGCTGATGCTAACCCTAACCCTAACGCTAACACTATGCTAGGGCTGATGCTAACCCTAACCCTAACACTATCCTAGGCCTAATGCTAACCCTAACCCTAACACTATCCTTGGGCTGATGCTAACCCTAACCCTAACCCTCACAATATCCTAGGCCTGATGCAAACCCTATCCCTAACCCTAACACTCTCCTAGGGCTGAGGCTAACCCTAACCCTAACACTCTCCTAGCGCTGATGCTAACCCTAACCCTAACGCTAACACTATCCTAGGGCTGAGGCTAACCCTAACCCTAACACTATCCTAGGGCTGATGCTAACCCTAACCCTAACACTATCCTAGGGCTGATGCTAACCCTAACCCTAACCCTAACATTATCCCAGGGCTGATGCTAACCCTAACCCTAACACTATCCTAGGGCTGATGCTAACCCTAACCCTAACCCTAACACTATCCTAGGGCTGATGCTAACCCTAACACTAACCTTAACACTATCCTAGGGCTGATGCTAACCCTAACACTAACCCTAACACTATCCTAGAGCTGATGCTAACCCTAACCCTAACCCTAATACTATCCTTGGGCTGATGCTAACCCTAACGCTAACCCTAACACTATCCTAGGGCTGATGCTAACCCTAACACTAACACTATCCTAGGGCTGATGCTAAACCTAACCCTACGCCTAACACTATCCTAGGGCTGATGCTAACCCTAACCCTAACGCTAACACTATCCTAGGGCTGAGGCTAACCCTAACCCAAACACTATCCTAGGGCTGATGCTAACCCTAACCCTAACCCTAACACTATCCCAGGGCTGATGCTAACCCTAACCCTAACACTATCCTAGGGCTGATGCTAACCCTAACCCTAACCCTAACACTATCCTAGGGCTGATGCTAACCCTAACCCTAACACTATCCTAGGGCTGATGCTAACGCTAACCCTAACACTATCCTAGGGCTGATGCTAACCCTAACCCTAACCCTAACATTATCCCAGGGCTGATGCTAACCCTAACCCTAACACTATCCTAGGGCTGATGCTAACCCTAACCCTAACACTAACACTATCCTAGGGCTGATGCTAACCCTAACCCTAACACTATCCTAGGGCTGATGCTAACCCTAACCCTAACCCTAACACTATCCTAGGCCTGATGATAACCCTAACCCTAACCCTAACACTATCCTAGGGTTTATGTTAACCCTAACCCTAACACTATCCTAGGGCTGATGCTAACCCTAACCCTAACACTATCCTAGGCCTGATGATAACCCTAACCCTAACCCTAACACTATCCTAGGGCTGATGCTAACCCTAACCCTAACACTATCCTAGGGCTGATGCTAACCCTAACCCTAACCCTAACACTATCCTAGGGCTGATGGTAACCCTAACCCTAACCCTAACACTATCCTAGAGCTGATGCAAAACTTAACCCTAACCCTAACACTATCCTTGGGCTGATTCTAACCGTAACCCTAACACTATCCTAGGCCTGATCCTAACCCTAACCCTTACCCTAACACTATCCTAGGGCTGATGCTAAACGTAACCATAACCCTAACACTATCCTTGGGCTGATGCTAACCCTAACCCTAACGCTAACACTATGCTAGGGCTGATGCTAACCCTAACCCTAACACTATCCTAGGCCTAATGCTAACCCTAACCCTAACACTATCCTTGGGCTGATGCTAACCCTAACCCTAACCCTCACACTATCCTAGGCCTGATGCTAACCCTATCCCTAACCCTAACACTCTCCTAGGGCTGAGGGTAACCCTAACCCTAACACTCTCCTAGCGCGGATCTAACCCTAACCCTAACCCTAACACTATCCTAGGCCTGATGCTAACCCTATCCCTAACCATAACACTCTCCTAGGGCTGAGGCTAACCCTAACCCTAACACTATCCTAGGGCTGACGCTAACCCTAACCCTAACCCTAAAACTATCCTAGGGTTGATGCTAACCCTAACCCTAACACTATCCTAGGGCTGATGCTAACCCTAACCCTAACCCTAACACTATCCTAGGGCTCATGCTAAACCTAACACTAACACTATCCTAGGGCTGATGCTAACCCTAACCCTACGCCTAACACTATCCTAGGGCTGATGCTAACCCTAACCCTAACGCTAACACTATCCTAGGGCTGAGGCTAACCCTAACCCTAACACTATCCTACGGCTGATGCTAACCCTAACCCTAACCCTAACACTATCCTAAGGCTGATGGTAACCCTAACACTAACACTATCCTAAGCCTGGTGAGAACCCTAACTCTAACCCTAACAGTATCCTAGGGCTGATGCTAACCCTAACCCTAATAATATCCTAGGGCTGATGCTAACACTAACCCTAACCCTAACACTATCCTAGGGCTGATGCTAACCCTAACCCTAACCCTAACACTATGCTAGGGCTGATGCTAACCCTAACCCTAACACTATCCTAGGCCTGATGATAACCCTAACCCTAACCATAACACTATCCTATTGCTGATGCTAACCCTAACCCTAACACTATCCTAGGCCTGATGCTAACCCTAACCCTAACCCTAACACTATCCTAGGCTGATGCTAACCCTAACCCTAACACTATCCTAGGGCTGGTGATAACCCTAACCCTAACATTATCATAGGCCTGATGATAACCCTAACGCTCACCCTAACACTATCCTAGGGCTGATGCTAACCCTAACCCTAAAACTATCCTAGGTCTGATGCTAACACTAACCCTAACCCTAACACTATCCTAGGGTTTATGTTAACCCTAACCCTAACACTATCCTAGGGCTGATGCTAACCCTAACCATAACCCTAACACTATCCTAGGGCTGATGATAACCCTAACCCTAACCCTAACACTATCCTAGGGTTTATGTTAACCCTAAACCTAACACTATCCTAGGGCTGATGCTAACCCTAACCCTAACACTATCCTAGGCCTGATGATAACCCTAACCCTAACCCTAACACTATCCTAGGGCTGAGGCTAACCCTAACCCTAACACTATCCTAGGGCTGATGCTAAACTTAACCCTAACCCTAACACTATCCTAGGGCTGATGCTAACCCTAACCCTAACCCTAACACTATCCTAGGGCTGATGCTAACCCTAACCCTAACACTATCCTAGGCCTGATGATAACCCTAACACTAACCCTAACACTATCCTAGGGCTGATGCTAACCCTAACACTATCCTAGGCCTGATGCTAACCCTAACCCTAACCCTAACACTATCCTAGGGCTGATGCTAACCCTAACCCTAACACTATCCTAGGGCTGATGATAACCCTAACCCTAACACTATCCTAGGCCTGATGATAACCCTAACGCTAACCCTAACACTATCCTAGGGCTGATGCTAACCCTAACCCTAACACTATCCTAGGCCTGATGCTAACACTAACCCTAACCCTAACACTATCCTAGGGTTTATGTTAACCCTAACCCTAACACTATCCTAGGGCTGATGCTAACCCTAACCCTAACCCTAACACTATCCTAGGGCTGATTCTAACCCTAACGCTAACCCTAACACTATCCTTGAACTTATGCTAACCCTAACCCTAACCCTAACACTATCCTAGGCCTGATGATAACCCTAACCCTAACCCTAACACTATCCTAGGGTTTATGTTAACCCTAACCCTAACACTATCCTAGGGCTGATGCTAACCCTAACCCTAACACTATCCTAGGCCTGATGATAACCCTAACCCTAACCCTAACACTATCCTAGGGCTGATGCTATCCCTAACCCTAACACTATCCTAGGGCTGATGCTAAACTTAACCCTAACCCTAACACTATCCTAGGGCTGATGGTAACCCTAACCCTTACCCTAACACTATCCTAGGGCTGATGCTAAACCTAACCCTTACCCTAACACTATCCTAGGGCTGATGCTAAACCTAACCCTTAACCTAACACTATCCTAGGGCTGATGCTAAACCTAACCATAACCCTAACACTATCCTTGGGCTGATGCTAACCCTAACCCTAACGCTAACACTATCCTAGGGCTGATGCTAACCCTAACCCTAACACTATCCTAGGCCTAATGCTAACCCTAACCCTAACACTATCCTTGGGCTGATGCTAACCCTAACCCTAACCCTCACACTATCCTAGGCCTGATGCTAACCCTATCCCTAACCCTAACACTCTCCTAGGGCTGAGGCTAACCCTAACCCTAACACTCTCCTAGGACTGATGCTAACCCTAACCCTAACACTAACACTATCCTAGGCCTGATGCTAACCCTATCCCTAACCATAACACTCTCCTAGGGCTGAGGATAACCCTAACCCTAACCCTAAAACTATCCTAGGGTGAATGCTAACCTTAACCCAAACACTATCCTAGGGCTGATGCTAACCCTAACCCTAACCCTAACACTATCCCAGTGCTGATGCTAACCCTAACCCTAACACTATCCTAGGGCTGATGCTAACCCTAACCCTAACCCTAACACTATCCTAGGGCTGATGCTAACCCTAACCCTAACACTATCCTAGGGCTGATGCTAACCCTAACCCTAACACTATCCTAGGGCTGATGCTAACCCTAACCCTAACCCTAACATTATCCCAGGGCTGATGCTAACCCTAACCCTAACACTATCCTAGGGCTGATGCTAACCCTAACCCTAACCCTAACACTATCCTAGGGCTGATGCTAACCCTTACACTAACCTTAACACTATCCTAGGGCTGATGCTAACCCTAACACTAACCCTAACACTATCCTAGAGCTGATGCTAACCCTAACCCTAACCCTAATACTATCCTTGGGCTGATGCTAACCCTAACGCTAACCCTAACACTATCCTAGGGCTGATGCTAACCCTAACACTAACACTATCCTAGGGCTGATGCTAACCCTAACCCTACGCCTAACACTATCCTAGTGCTGATGCTAACCCTAACCCTAACGCTAACACTATCCTAGGGCTGAGGCTAACCCTAACCCAAACACTATCCTAGGGCTGATGCTAACCCTAACCCTAACCCTAACACTATCCCAGGGCTGATGCTAACCCTAACCCTAACACTATCCTAGGGCTGATGCTAACCCTAACCCTAACCCTAACACTATCCTAGGGCTGATGCTAACCCTAACCCTAACACTATCCTAGGGCTGATGCTAACCCTAACCCTAACACTATCCTAGGGCTGATGCTAACCCTAACCCTAACCCTAACATTATCCCAGGGCTGATGCTAACCCTAACCCTAACACTATCCTAGGGCTGATGCTAACCGTAACCCTAACACTAACACTATCCTAGGGCTGATGCTAACCCTAACCCTAACACTATCCTAGGGCTGATGCTAACCCTAACCCTAACACTATCCTAGGCCTGATGCTAACACTAACCCTAACCCTAACACTATCCTAGGGTTTATGTTAACCCTAACCCTAACACTATCCTAGGGCTGATGCTAACCCTAACCATAACCCTAACACTATCCTAGGGCTGATTCTAACCCTAACGCTAACCCTAACACTATCCTTGAACTTATGCTAACCCTAACACTAACCCTAACACTATCCTAGGCCTGATGATAACCCTAACCCTAACCCTAACACTATCCTAGGGTTTATGTTAACCCTAAACCTAACACTATCCTAGGGCTGATGCTAACCCTAACCCTAACACTATCCTAGGCCTGATGATAACCCTAACCCTAACCCTAACACTATCCTAGGGCTGAGGCTAACCCTAACCCTAACACTATCCTAGGGCTGATGCTAAACTTAACCCTAACCCTAACACTATCCTAGGGCTGATGGTAACCCTAACCCTAACCCTAACACTATCCTAGAGCTGATGCAAAACTTAACCCTAACCCTAACACTATCCTTGGGCTGATTCTAACCGTAACCCTAACACTATCATAGGCCTGATGCTAACCCTAACCCTTACCCTAACACTATCCTAGGGCTGATGCTAAACTTAACCATAACACTAACACTATCCTTGGGCTGATGCTAACCCTAACCCTAACGCTAACACTATCCTAGGGCTGATGCTAACCCTAACCCTAACACTATCCTAGGCCTAATGCTAACCCTAACCCTAACACTATCCTTGGGCTGATGCTAACCCTAACCCTAACCCTCACACTATCCTAGGCCTGATGCTAACCCTATCCCTAACCCTAACACTCTCCTAGGGCTGAGGCTAACCCTAACCCTAACACTCTCCTAGGGCTGATGCTAACCCTAACCCTAACCCTAACACTATCCTAGGCCTGATGCTAACCCTATCCCTAACCATAACACTCTCCTAGGGCTGAGGCTAACCCTAACAGTAACACTATCCTAGGGCTGACGCTAACCCTAACCCTAACCCTAAAACTATCCTAGGGTGAATGCTAACCTTAACCCAAACACTATCCTAGGGCTGATGCTAACCCTAACCCTAACCCTAACACTATCCCAGGGCTGATGCTAACCCTAACCCTAACACTATCCTAGGGCTGATGCTAACCCTAACCCTAACCCTAACACTATCCTAGGGCTGATGCTAACCCTAACCCTAACACTATCCTAGGGCTGATGCTAACCCTAACCCTAACACTATCCTAGGGCTGATGCTAACCCTAACCCTAACCCTAACATTATCCCAGGGCTGATGCTAACCCTAACCCTAACACTATCCTAGGGCTGATGCTAACCCTAACCCTAACCCTAACACTATCCTAGGGCTGATGCTAACCCTAACACTAACCCTAACACTATCCTAGGGCTGATGCTAACCCTAACACTAACCCTAACACTATCCTAGAGCTGATGCTAACCCTAACCCTAACCCTAATACTATCCTTGGGCTGAAGCTAACCCTAACGCTAACCCTAACACTATCCTAGGGCTGATGCTAACCCTAACACTAACACTATCCTATGGCTGATGCTAACCATAACCCTACGCCTAACACTATCCTAGGGCTGATGCTAACCCTAAACCTAACGCTAACACTATCCTAGGGCTGAGGCTAACCCTAACCCTAACACTATCCTACGGCTGATGCTAACCCTAACCCTAACCCTAACACTATCCTAAGGCTGATGGTAACCCTAACACTAACTCTATCCTAAGCCTGGTGAGAACCCTAACTCTAACCCTAACAGTATCCTAGGGCTGATGCTAACCCTAACCCTAATAATATCCTAGGGCTGATGCTAACACTAACCCTAGCCCTAACACTATCCCAGGGCTGATGCTAACCCTAACCCTAACACTATCCTAGGGCTGATGCTAACCCTAACCCTAACCGTAACACTATCCTAGGGCTGATGCTAACCCTAACCCTAACACTATCCTAGGGCTGATGCTAACCCTAACCCTAACACTATCCTAGGGCTGATGCTAACCCTAACCCTAACCCTAACACTATCCTAGGGCTGATGCTAACCCTAACACTAACCTTAACACTATCCTAGGGCTGATGCTAACCCTAACACTAACCCTAACACTATCCTAGAGCTGATGCTAACCCTAACCCTAACCCTAATAGTATCCTTGGGCTGATGCTAACCCTAACGCTAACCCTAACACTATCCTAGGGCTGATGCTAACCCTAACACTAACACTATCCTAGGGCTGATGCTAACCCTAACCCTACGCCTAACACTATCCTAGGGCTGATGCTAACCCTAACCCTAACGCTAACACTATCCTAGGGCTGAGGCTAACCCTAACCCAAACACTATCTAGGGCTGATGCTAACCCTAACCCTAACCCTAACACTATCCCAGGGCTGATGCTAACCCTAACCCTAAAACTATCCTAGGGCTGATGCTAACCCTAACCCTAACCCTAACACTATCCTAGGGCTGATGCTAATCCTAACCCTAACACTATCCTAGGGCTGATGCTAACCCTAACCCTAACACTATCCTAGGGCTGATGCTAACCCTACCCTAACCCTAACATTATCCCAGGGCTGATGCTAACCCTAACCCTAACACTATCCTAGGGCTGATGCTAACCCTAACCCTAACCCTAACACTATCCTAGGGCTGATGCTAACCCTAACCCTAACACTATCCTAGGGCTGATGCTAACCCTAATCCTAACCCTAACACTAACCTAGGCCTGATGATAACCCTAACCCTAACCCTAACACTATCCTAGGGTTTATGTTAACCCTAACCCTAACACTATCCTAGGGCTGATGCTAACCCTAACCCTAACACTATCCTAGGCCTGATGATAACCCTAACCCTAACCCTAACACTATCCTAGGGCTGATGCTAACCCTAACCCTAACACTATCCTAGGGCGGATGCTAACCCTAACCCTTACCCTAACACTATCCTAGGGCTGATGGTAACCCTAACCCTAACCCTAACACTATCCTAGAGCTGATGCAAAACTTAACCCTAACCCTAACACTATCCTTGGGCTGATTCTAACCGTAACCCTAACACTATCCTAGGCCTGATGCTAACCCTAACCCTTACCATAACACTATCCTAGGGCTGATGCTAAACGTAACCATAACCCTAACACTATCCTTGGGCTGATGCTAACCCTAACCCTAACGCTAACACTATGCTAGGGCTGATGCTAACCCTAACCCTAACACTATCCTAGGCCTAATGCTAACCCTAACCCTAACACTATCCTTGGGCTGATGCTAACCCTAACCCTAACCCTCACACTCTCCTAGGCCTGATGCTAACCCTATCCCTAACCCTAACACTCTCCTAGGGCTGAGGCTAACCCTAACCCTAACACTCTCCTAGCGCTGATGCTAACCCTAACCCTAACCCTAACACTATCCTAGGCCTGATGCTAACCCTATCCCTAACCATAACACTCTCCTAGGGCTGAGGCTAACGCTAACCCTAACACTATCCTAGGGCTGACGCTAACCCTAACCCTAACCCTAAAACTATCCTAGGGTTGATGCTAACCCTAACCCTAACACTATCCTAGGGCTGATGCTAACCCTAACCCTAACCCTAACACTATCCTAGGGCTGATGCTAACCCTAACCCTAACACTATCCTAGGGCTGATGCTAACCCTAACCCTAACCCTAACATTATCCCAGGGCTGATGCTAACCCTAACCCTAACACTATCCTAGGGCTGATGCTAACCCTAACCCTAACACTAACACTATCCTAGGGCTGATGCTAACCCTAACACTAACCCTAACACTATCCTAGGGCTGATGCTAACCCTAACACTAACACTAACACTATCCTAGAGCTGATGCTAACCCTAACCCTAACCCTAATACTATCCTTGGGCTGATGCTAACCCTAACACTAACCCTAACACTATCCTAGGGCTGATGCTAACCCTAACACTAACACTATCCTAGGGCTGATGCTAACCCTAACCCTACTCCTAACACTATCCTAGGGCTGATGCTAACCCTAACCCTAACGCTAACACTATCCTAGGGCTGAGCCTAAACCTAACCCTAACACTATCCTACGGCTGATGCTAACCCTAACCCTAACCCTAACACTATCCTAAGGCTGATGGTAACCCTAACACTAACACTATCCTAAGCCTGGTGAGAACCCTAACTCTAACCCTAACAGTATCCTAGGGCTGATGCTAACCCTAACCCTAATAATGTCCTAGGGCTGATGCTAACACTAACCCTAACCCTAACACTATCCTAGGGCTGATGCTAACCCTAACCCTAACCCTAACACTATGCTAGGGCTGATGCTAACCCTAACCCTAACACTATCCTAGGCCTGATGATAACCCTAACCCTAACCCTAACACTATCCTTGGGCTGATGCTAACCCTAACCCTAACCCTCACACTATCCTAGGCCTGATGCTAACCCTATCCCTAACCCTAACACTCTCCTAGGGCTGAGGCTAACCCTAACCCTAACACTCTCCTAGCGCTGATGCTAACCCTAACCCTAACCCTAACACTATCCTAGGCCTGATGCTAACCCTATCCCTAACCATAACACTCTCCTAGGGCTGAGGCTAACCCTAACCCTAACACTATCCTAGGGCTGACGCTAACCCTAACCCTAACCCTAAAACTATCCTAGGGTTGATGCTAACCCTAACCCTAACACTATCCTAGGGCTGATGCTAACCCTAACCCTAACGCTAACACTATCCTAGGGCTGAGGCTAACCCTAACCCTAACACTATCCTACGGCTGATGCTAACCCTAACACTAACACTATCCTAGGGCTGATGCTAACCATAACCCTAACCCTAACACTATCCTAAGGCTGATGGTAACCCTAACACTAACACTATCCTAAGCCTGGTGAGAACCCTAACTCTAACCCTAACAGTATCCTAGGGCTGATGCTAACCCTAACCCTAATAATATCCTAGGGCTGATGCTAACACTAACCCTAACCCTAACACTATCCTAGGACTGATGCTAACCCTAACCCTAACCCTAACTCTATGCTAGGGCTGATGCTAACCCTAACCCTAACACTATCCTAGGCCTGATGATAACCCTAACCCTAACCCTAACACTATCCTAGGCCTGATGATAACCCTAACCCTAACCCTAACACTATCCTAGGGTTTATGTTAACCCTAAACCTAACACTATCCTAGGGCTGATGCTAACCCTAACCCTAACACTATCCTAGGCCTGATGATAACCCTAACCCTAACCCTAACACTATCCTAGGGCTGAGGCTAACCCTAACCCTAACACTATCCTAGGGCTGATGCTAAACTTAACCCTAACCCTAACACTATCCTAGGGCTGATGGTAACCCTAACCCTAACCCTAACACTATCCTAGAGCTGATGCAAAACTTAACCCTAACCCTAACACTATCCTTGGGCTGATTCTAACCGTAACCCTAACACTATCATAGGCCTGATGCTAACCCTAACCCTTACCCTAACACTATCCTAGGGCTGATGCTAAACCTAACCATAACCCTAACACTATCCTTGGGCTGATGATAACCCTAACCCTAACGCTAACACTATCCTAGGGCTGATGCTAACCCTAACCCTAACACTATCCTAGGCCTAATGCTAACCCTAACCCTAACACTATCCTTGGGCTGATGCTAACCCTAACCCTAACCCTCACACTATCCTAGGCCTGATGCTAACCCTATCCCTTACCCTAACACTCTCCTAGGGCTGAGGCTAACCCTAACCCTAACACTCTCCTAGGGCTGATGCTAACCCTAACCCTAACCCTAACACTATCCTAGGCCTGATGCTAACCGTATCCCTAACCATAACACTCTCCTAGGGCTGAGGCTAACCCTAACACTAACACTATCCTAGGGCTGACGCTAACCCTAACCCTAACCCTAAAACTATCCTAGGGTGAATGCTAACCTTAACCCAAACACTATCCTAGGGCTGATGCTAACCCTAACCCTAACCCTAACACTATCCCAGGGCTGATGCTAACCCTAACCCTAACACTATCCTAGGGCTGATTCTAACCCTAACCCTAACCCTAACACTATCCTAGGGCTGATGCTAACCCTAACCCTAACACTATCCTAGGGCTGATGCTAACCCTAAACCTAACACTATCCTAGGGCTGATGCTAACCCTAACAATAACCCTAACATTATCCCAGGGCTGATGCTAACCCTAACCCTAACACTATCCTAGGGCTGATGCTAACCCTAACCCTAACCCTAACACTATCCTAGGGCTGATGCTAACCCTAACACTAACCCTAACACTATCCTAGGGCTGATGCTAACCCTAACACTAACCCTAACACTATCCTAGAGCTGATGCTAACCCTAACCCTAACCCTAATACTATCCTTGGGCTGATGCTAACCCTAACGCTAACCCTAACACTATCCTAGGGCTGATGCTAACCCTAACACTAACACTATCCTAGGGCTGATGCTAACCCTAACCCTACGCCTAACACTATCCTAGGGCTGATGCTAACCCTAACCCTAACGCTAACACTATCCTAGGGCTGAGGCTAACCCTAACCCTAACACTATCCTACGGCTGATGCTAACCCTAACCCTAACCCTAACACTATCCTAGGGCTGATGCTAACCCTAACACTAACACTATCCTAGGGCTGATGCTAACCCTAACCCTACGCCTAACACTATTCTAGGGGTGATGCTAACCCTAACCCTAACGCTATCCTAGGGCTGATGCTAACCCTAACCCTAACACTATCCTAGGGCTGATGCTAACCCTAACCCTAACACTATCCTAGGGCTGATGCTAACCCTAACCCTAACCCTAACCCTAACATTATCCCAGGGCTGATGCTAACCCTAACCCTAACACTATCCTAGGGCTGATGCTAACCCTAACCCTAACCCTAACACTATCCTAGGGCTGATGCTAACCCTAACACTAACCTTAACACTATCCTAGGGCTGATGCTAACCCTAACACTAACCCTAACACTATCCTAGAACTGATGCTAACCCTAACCCTAACCCTAATACTATCCTTGGGCTGATGCTAACCCTAACGCTAACCCTAACACTATCCTAGGGCTGATGCTAACCCTAACACTAACACTATCCTAGGGCTGATGCTAACCCTAACCCTACGCCTAACACTATCCTAGGGCTGATGCTAACCCTAACTCTAACGCTAACACTATCCTAGCGCTGAGGCTAACCCTAACCCAAACACTATCCTAGGGCTGATGGTAACCCTAACCCTAACCCTAACACTATCCCAGGGCTGATGCTAACCCTAACCCTAACACTATCCTAGGGCTGATGCTAACCCTAACCCTAACCCTAACACTATCCTAGGGTTGATGCTAACCCTAACCCTCACACTATCCTAGGGCTGATGCTAACCCTAACCCTAACACTATCCTAGGGCTGATGCTAACCCTAACCCTAACCCTAACATTATCCCAGGGCTGATGCTAACCCTAACCCTAACACTATCCTAGGGCTGATGCTAACCCTAACCCTAACCCTAACACTATCCTAGGGCTGATGCTAACCCTAACCCTAACACTATCCTAGGGCTGATGCTAACCCTAACCCTAACCCTAACACTATCCAGGGCCTGATGATAACCCTAACCCTAACCCTAACACTATCCTAGGGTTTATGTTAACCCTAACCCTAACACTATCCTAGGGCTGATGCTAACCCTAACCCTAACACTATCCTAGGCCTGATGATAACCCTAACCCTAACCCTAACACTATCCTAGGGCTGATGCTAACCCTAACCCTAACAATATCCTAGGGCGGATGCTAACCCTAACCCTAAACCTAACACTATCCTAGGGCTGATGGTAACCCTAACCCTAACCCTAACACTATCCTAGAGCTGATGCAAAACTTAACCCTAACCCTAACACTATCCTTGGGCTGATTCTAACCGTAACCCTAACACTATCCTAGGCCTGATGCTAACCCTAACCCTTACCCTAACACTATCCTAGGGCTGATGCTAAACGTAACCATAACGCTAACACTATGCTAGGGCTGATGCTAACCCTAACCCTAACACTATCCTAGGCCTAATGCTAACCCTAACCCTCACACTATCCTAGGCCTGATGCTAACCCTATCCCTAACCCTAACACTCTCCTAGGGCTGAGGCTAACCCTAACCCTAACACTCTCCTAGCGCTGATGCTAACCCTAACCCTAACCCTAACACTATCCTAGGCCTGATGCTAACCCTATCCCTAACCATAACACTCTCCTAGGGCTGAGGCTAACCCTAACCCTAACACTATCCTAGGGCTGACGCTAACCCTAACCCTAACCCTAAAACTATCCTAGGGTTGATGCTAACCCTAACCCTAACACTATCCTAGGGCTGATGCTAACCCTATCCCTAACCCTAACACTATCCTAGGGCTGATGCTAACCCTAACCCTAACACTATCCTAGGGCTGATGCTACCCCTAACCCTAACCCTAACATTATCCCAGGGTTGATGCTAACCCTAACCCTAACACTATCCTAGGGCTGATGCTAACCCTAACCCTAACCCTAACACTATCCTAGGGCTGATGCTAACCCTAACACTAACCCTAACACTATCCTAGGGCTGATGCTAACCCTAACACTAACACTATCCTAGGGCTGATGCTAACCCTAACCCTACTCCTAACACTATCCTAGGGCTGATGCTAACCCTAACCCTAACGCTAACACTATCCTAGGGCTGAGGCTAACCCTAACCCTAACACTATCCTACGGCTGATGCTAACCCTAACCCTAACCCTAACACTATCCTAAGGCTGATGGTAACCCTAACACTAACACTATCCTAAGCCTGGTGAGAACCCTAACTCTAACCCTAACAGTATCCTAGGGCTGATGCTAACCCTAACCCTAATAATATCCTAGGGCTGATGCTAACACTAACCCTAACCCTAACACTATCCTAGGGCTGATGCTAACCCTAACCCTAACCCT
Organism: Lemur catta; assembly: GCF_020740605.2. Taxonomy (NCBI): domain Eukaryota; kingdom Metazoa; phylum Chordata; class Mammalia; order Primates; family Lemuridae; genus Lemur; species Lemur catta. The sequence continues at coordinate 368,766 of NW_025423886.1, read as the reverse complement.
AACACTATGCTAGGGCTGATGCTAACCCTAACCCTAACACTATCCTAGGCCTGATGATAACCCTAACCCTAACCCTAACACTATCCTAGGGCTGATGCTAACCCTAACCCTAACACTATCCTAGGCCTGATGCTAACCCTAACCCTAACCCTAACACTATCCTAGGGCTGATGCTAACCCTAACCTTAACACTAACCTAGGGCTGATGATAACCCTAACCCTAACACTATCATAGGCCTGATGATAACCCTAACGCTAACCCTAACACTATCCTAGGGCTGATGCTAACCCTAACCCTAACACTATCCTAGGCCTGATGCTAACACTAACCCTAACCCTAACACTATCCTAGGGTTTATGTTAACCCTAACACTAACACTATCCTAGGGCTGATGCTAACCCTAACCATAACCCTAACACTATCCTAGGGCTGATTCTAACCCTAACGCTAACCCTAACACTATCCTTTAACTTATGCTAACCCTAACCCTAACCCTAACACTATCCTAGGCCTGATGATAACCCTAACCCTAACCCTAACACTATCCTAGGGTTTATGTTAACCCTAAACCTAACACTATCCTAGGGCTGATGCTAATCCTAACCCTAACACTATCCTAGGCCTGATGATAACCCTAACCCTAACCCTAACACTATCCTAGGGCTGAGGCTAACCCTAACCCTAACACTATCCTAGGGCTGATGCTAAACTTAACCCTAACCCTAACACTATCCTAGGGCTGATGGTAACCCTAACCCTAACCCTAGCACTATCCTAGAGCTGATGCAAAACTTAACCCTAACCCTAACACTATCCTTGGGCTGATTCTAACCTTAACCCTAACACTATCCTAGGCCTGATGCTAACCCTAACCCTTACCCTAACACTATCCTAGGGCTGATGCTAATCCTAACCATAACCCTAACACTATCCTTGGGCTGATGCTAACCCTAACCCTAACGCTAACACTATGCTAGGGCTGATGCTAACCCTGACCCTAACACTATCCTAGGCCTAATGCTAACCCTAAGCCTAACACTATCCTTGGGCTGATGCTAACCCTAACCCTAACCCTCACACTATCCTAGGCCGGATGCTAACCCTATCCCTAACCCTAACACTCTCCTAGGGCTGAGTCTAACCCTAACCCTAACACTCTCCTAGGGCTGATGCTAACCCTAACCCTAACCCTAACACTATCCTAGGCCTGATGCTAACCCTATCCCTAACCATAACACTCTCCTAGGGCTGAGGCTAACCCTAACCCTAACACTATCCTAGGGCTGACGCTAACCCTAACCCTAACCTTAAAACTATCCTAGGGTGAATGCTAACCTTAACCCAAACACTATCCTAGGGCTGAAGCTAACCCTAACCCTAACCCTAACACTATCCCAGGGCTGATGCTAACCCTAACCCAGCACTATCCTAGGGCTGATGCTAACCCTAACCCTAACCCTAACACTATCCTAGGGCTGATGCTAACCCTAACCCTAACACTATCCTAGGGCTGATGCTAACCCTAACCCTAACACTATCCTAGGGCTGATGCTAACCCTAACCCTAACCCTAACATTATCCCAGGGCTGATGCTAACCCTAACCCTAACACTATCCTAGGGCTGATGCTAACCTAACCCTAACCCTAACACTATCCTAGGGCTGATGCTAACCCTAACACTAACCCTAACACTATCCTAGGGCTGATGCTAACCCTAACACTAACCCTAACACTATCCTAGAGCTGATGCTAACCCTAACCCTAACCCTGATACTATCCTTGGGCTGATGCTAACCCTAACGCTAACCCTAACACTATCCTAGGGCTGATGCTAACCCTAACACTAACACTATCCTAGGGCTGATGCTAACCCTAACCCTACGCCTAACACTATCCTAGGGCTGATGCTAACCCTAACCCTAACGCTAACACTATCCTAGGGCTGAGGCTAACCCTAACCCTAACACTATCCTACGGCTGATGCTAACCCTAACCCTAACCCTAACACTATCCTAAGGCTGATGGTAACCCTAACACTAACTCTATCCTAAGCCTGGTGAGAAACCTAACTCTAACCCTAACAGTATCCTAGGGCTGATGCTAACCCTAACCCTAATAATATCCTAGGGCTGATGCTAACAGTAACCCTAACCCTAACACTATCCCAGGGCTGATGCTAACCCTAACCCTAACACTATCCTAGGGCTGATGCTAACCCTAACCCTAACCCTAACACTATCCTAGGGCTGATGCTAACCCTAACCCTAACACTATCCTAGAGCTGATGCTAACCCTAACCCTAACACTATCCTAGGGCTGATGCTAACCCTAACCCTAACCCTAACATTATCCCAGGGCTGATGCTAACCCTAACCCTAACACTATCCTAGGGCTGATGCTAACCCTAACCCTAACCCTAACACTATCCTAGGGCTGATGCTAACCCTAATACTAACCTTAACACTATCCTAGGGCTGATGCTAACCCTAACACTAACCCTAACACTATCCTAGAGCTGATGCTAACCCTAACCCTAACCCTAATACTATCCTTGGGCTGATGCTAACCCTAACGCTAACCCTAACACTATCCTAGGGCTGATGCTAACCCTAACACTAACACTATCCTAGGGCTGATGCTAACCCTAACCCTACGCCTAACACTATCCTAGGGCTGATGCTAACCCTAACTCTAACGCTAACACTATCCTAGCGCTGAGGCTAACCCTAACCCAAACACTATCCTAGGGCTGATGGTAACCCTAACCCTAACCCTAACACTATCCCAGGGCTGATGCTAACCCTAACCCTAACACTATCCTAGGGCTGATGCTAATCCTAACCCTAACCCTAACACTATCCTAGGGTTGATGCTAACCCTAACCCTCACACTATCCTAGGGCTGATGCTAACCCTAACCCTAACACTATCCTAGGGCTGATGCTAACCCTAACCCTAACCCTAACATTATCCCAGGGCTGATGCTAACCCTAACCCTAACACTATCCTAGGGCTGATGCTAACCCTAACCCTAACCCTAACACTATCCTAGGGCTGATGCTAACCCTAACCCTAACACTATCCTAGGGCTGATGCTAACCCTAACCCTAACCCTAACACTATCCAGGGCCTGATGATAACCCTAACCCTAACCCTAACACTATCCTAGGGTTTATGTTAACCCTAACCCTAACACTATCCTAGGGCTGATGCTAACCCTAACCCTAACACTATCCTAGGCCTGATGATAACCCTAACCCTAACCCTAACACTATCCTAGGGCTGATGCTAACCCTAACCCTAACACTATCCTAGGGCGGATGCTAACCCTAACCCTAAACCTAACACTATCCTAGGGCTGATGGTAACCCTAACCCTAACCCTAACACTATCCTAGAGCTGATGCAAAACTTAACCCTAACCCTAACACTATCCTTGGGCTGATTCTAACCGTAACCCTAACACTATCCTAGGCCTGATGCTAACCCTAACCCTTACCCTAACACTATCCTAGGGCTGATGCTAAACGTAACCATAACGCTAACACTATGCTAGGGCTGATGCTAACCCTAACCCTAACACTATCCTAGGCCTAATGCTAACCCTAACCCTCACACTATCCTAGGCCTGATGCTAACCCTATCCCTAACCCTAACACTCTCCTAGGGCTGAGGCTAACCCTAACCCTAACACTCTCCTAGCGCTGATGCTAACCCTAACCCTAACCCTAACACTATCCTAGGCCTGATGCTAACCCTATCCCTAACCATAACACTCTCCTAGGGCTGAGGCTAACCCTAACCCTAACACTATCCTAGGGCTGACGCTAACCCTAACCCTAACCCTAAAACTATCCTAGGGTTGATGCTAACCCTAACCCTAACACTATCCTAGGGCTGATGCTAACCCTATCCCTAACCCTAACACTATCCTAGGGCTGATGCTAACCCTAACCCTAACACTATCCTAGGGCTGATGCTACCCCTAACCCTAACCCTAACATTATCCCAGGGTTGATGCTAACCCTAACCCTAACACTATCCTAGGGCTGATGCTAACCCTAACCCTAACCCTAACACTATCCTAGGGCTGATGCTAACCCTAACACTAACCCTAACACTATCCTAGGGCTGATGCTAACCCTAACACTAACACTATCCTAGGGCTGATGCTAACCCTAACCCTACTCCTAACACTATCCTAGGGCTGATGCTAACCCTAACCCTAACGCTAACACTATCCTAGGGCTGAGGCTAACCCTAACCCTAACACTATCCTACGGCTGATGCTAACCCTAACCCTAACCCTAACACTATCCTAAGGCTGATGGTAACCCTAACACTAACACTATCCTAAGCCTGGTGAGAACCCTAACTCTAACCCTAACAGTATCCTAGGGCTGATGCTAACCCTAACCCTAATAATATCCTAGGGCTGATGCTAACACTAACCCTAACCCTAACACTATCCTAGGGCTGATGCTAACCCTAACCCTAACCCTAACACTATGCTAGGGCTGATGCTAACCCTAACCCTAACACTATCCTAGGCCTGATGATAACCCTAACCCTAACCCTAACACTATCCTAGGGCTGATGCTAACCCTAACCCTAACACTATCCTAGGCCTGATGCTAACCCTAACCCTAACCCTAACACTATCCTAGGGCTGATGCTAACCCTAACCTTAACACTAACCTAGGGCTGATGATAACCCTAACCCTAACACTATCATAGGCCTGATGATAACCCTAACGCTAACCCTAACACTATCCTAGGGCTGATGCTAACCCTAACCCTAACACTATCCTAGGCCTGATGCTAACACTAACCCTAACCCTAACACTATCCTAGGGTTTATGTTAACCCTAACACTAACACTATCCTAGGGCTGATGCTAACCCTAACCATAACCCTAACACTATCCTAGGGCTGATTCTAACCCTAACGCTAACCCTAACACTATCCTTTAACTTATGCTAACCCTAACCCTAACCCTAACACTATCCTAGGCCTGATGATAACCCTAACCCTAACCCTAACACTATCCTAGGGTTTATGTTAACCCTAAACCTAACACTATCCTAGGGCTGATGCTAATCCTAACCCTAACACTATCCTAGGCCTGATGATAACCCTAACCCTAACCCTAACACTATCCTAGGGCTGAGGCTAACCCTAACCCTAACACTATCCTAGGGCTGATGCTAAACTTAACCCTAACCCTAACACTATCCTAGGGCTGATGGTAACCCTAACCCTAACCCTAGCACTATCCTAGAGCTGATGCAAAACTTAACCCTAACCCTAACACTATCCTTGGGCTGATTCTAACCTTAACCCTAACACTATCCTAGGCCTGATGCTAACCCTAACCCTTACCCTAACACTATCCTAGGGCTGATGCTAATCCTAACCATAACCCTAACACTATCCTTGGGCTGATGCTAACCCTAACCCTAACGCTAACACTATGCTAGGGCTGATGCTAACCCTAACCCTAACACTATCCTAGGCCTAATGCTAACCCTAAGCCTAACACTATCCTTGGGCTGATGCTAACCCTAACCCTAACCCTCACACTATCCTAGGCCGGATGCTAACCCTATCCCTAACCCTAACACTCTCCTAGGGCTGAGTCTAACCCTAACCCTAACACTCTCCTAGGGCTGATGCTAACCCTAACACTAACCCTAACACTATCCTAGGCCTGATGCTAACCCTATCCCTAACCATAACACTCTCCTAGGGCTGAGGCTAACCCTAACCCTAACACTATCCTAGGGCTGACGCTAACCCTAACCCTAACCTTAAAACTATCCTAGGGTGAATGCTAACCTTAACCCAAACACTATCCTAGGGCTGAAGCTAACCCTAACCCTAACCCTAACACTATCCCAGGGCTGATGCTAACCCTAACCCTAACACTATCCTAGGGCTGATGCTAACCCTAACCCTAACCCTAACACTATCCTAGGGCTGATGCTAACCCTAACCCTAACACTATCCTAGGGCTGATGCTAACCCTAACCCAAACACTTTCCTAGGGCTGATGCTAACCCTAACCCTAACCCTAACATTATCCCAGGGCTGATGCTAACCCTAACCCTAACACTATCCTAGGGCTGATGCTAACCTAACCCTAACCCTAACACTATCCTAGGGCTGATGCTAACCCTAACACTAACCCTAACACTATCCTAGGGCTGATGCTAACCCTAACACTAAACCTAACACTATCCTAGAGCTGATGCTAACCCTAACCCTAACCCTGATACTATCCTTGGGCTGATGCTAACCCTAACGCTAACCCTAACACTATCCTAGGGCTGATGCTAACCCTAACACTAACACTATCCTAGGGCTGATGCTAACCCTAACCCTACGCCTAACACTATCCTAGGGCTGATGCTAACCCTAACCCTAACGCTAACACTATCCTAGGGCTGAGGCTAACCCTAACCCTAACACTATCCTACGGCTGATGCTAACCCTAACCCTAACCCTAACACTATCCTAAGGCTGATGGTAACCCTAACACTAACTCTATCCTAAGCCTGGTGAGAACCCTAACTCTAACCCTAACAGTATCCTAGGGCTGATGCTAACCCTAACCCTAATAATATCCTAGGGCTGATGCTAACAGTAACCCTAACCCTAACACTATCCCAGGGCTGATGCTAACCCTAACCCTAACACTATCCTAGGGCTGATGCTAACCCTAACCCTAACCCTAACACTATCCTAGGGCTGATGCTAACCCTAACCCTAACACTATCCTAGAGCTGATGCTAACCCTAACCCTAACACTATCCTAGGGCTGATGCTAACCCTAACCCTAACCCTAACATTATCCCAGGGCTGATGCTAACCCTAACCCTAACACTATCCTAGGGCTGATGCTAACCCTAACCCTAACCCTAACACTATCCTAGGGCTGATGCTAACCCTAATACTAACCTTAACACTATCCTAGGGCTGATGCTAACCCTAACACTAACCCTAACACTATCCTAGAGCTGATGCTAACCCTAACCCTAACCCTAATACTATCCTTGGGCTGATGCTAACCCTAACGCTAACCCTAACACTATCCTAGGGCTGATGCTAACCCTAACACTAACACTATCCTAGGGCTGATGCTAACCCTAACCCTACGCCTAACACTATCCTAGGGCTGATGCTAACCCTAACCCTAACGCTAACACTATCCTAGGGCTGAGGCTAACCCTAACCCAAACACTATCCTAGGGCTGATGCTAACCCTAACCCTAACCCTAACACTATCCCAGGGCTGATGCTAACCCTAACCCTAACACTATCCTAGGGCTGATGCTAACCCTAACCCTAACCCTAACACTATCCTAGGGCTGATGCTAACCCTAACCCTAACACTATCCTAGGGCTGATGCTAACCCTAACCCTAACACTATCCTAGGGCTGATGCTAACCCTAACCCTAACCCTAACATTATCCCAGGGCTGATGCTAACCCTAACCCTAACACTATCCTAGGGCTGATGCTAACCCTAACCCTAACCCTAACACTATCCTAGGGCTGATGCTAACCCTAACCCTAACACTATTCTAGGGCTGATGCTAACCCTAACCCTAACCCTAACACTATCCTAGGCCTGATGATAACCCTAACCCTAACCCTAACACTATCCTAGGGTTTATGTTAACCCTAACCCTAACACTATCCTAGGGCTGATGCTAACCCTAACCCTAACACTATCCTAGGCCTGATGATAACCCTAACCCTAACCCTAACACTATCCTAGGGCTGATGCTAACCCTAACCCTAACACTATCCTAGGGCTGATGCTAACGCTAACCCTAACCCTAACACTATCCTAGGGCTGATGGTAACCCTAACCCTAACCCTAACACTATCCTAGAGCTCATGCAAAACGTAACCCTAACCCTAACACTATCCTTGGGCTGATTCTAACCGTAACCCTAACACTATCCTAGGCCTGATGCTAACCCTAACCCTTACCCTAACACTATCCTAGGGCTGATGCTAAACGTAACCATAACCCTAACACTATCCTTGGGCTGATGCTAACCCTAACCCTAACGCTAACACTATGCTAGGGCTGATGCTAACCCTAACCCTAACACTATCCTAGGCCTAATGCTAACCCTAACCCTAACACTATCCTTGGGCTGATGCTAACCCTAACCCTAACCCTCACACTATCCTAGGCCGGATGCTAACCCTATCCCTAACCCTAACACTCTCCTAGGGCTGAGGCTAACCCTAACCCTAACACTCTCCTAGCGCTGATGCTAACCCTAACCCTAACCCTAACACTATCCTAGGCCTGATGCTAACCCTATCCCTAACCATAACACTCTCCTAGGGCTGAGGCTAACCCTAACCCTAACACTATCCTAGGGCTGACGCTAACCCTAACCCTAACCCTAAAACTATCCTAGGGTTGATGCTAACCCTAACCCTAACACTATCCTAGGGCTGATGCTAACCCTATCCCTAACCCTAACACTATCGTAGGGCTGATGCTAACCCTAACCCTAACACTATCCTAGGGCTGATGCTAACCCTAACCCTAACCCTAACATTATCCCAGGGCTGATGCTAACCCTAACCCTAACACTATCCTAGGGCTGATGCTAACCCTAACCCTAACCCTAACACTATCCTAGGGCTGATGCTAACCCTAACACTAACCCTAACACTATCCTAGGGCTGATGCTAACCCTAACACTAACCCTAACACTATCCTAGAGCTGATGCAAACCCTAACCCTAACCCTAATACTATCCTTGGGCTGATGCTAACCCTAACGCTAACCCTAACACTATCCTAGGGCTGATGCTAACCCTAACACTAACACTATCCTAGGGCTGATGCTAACCCTAACCCTACGCCTAACACTATCCTAGGGCTGATGCTAACCCTAACCCTAACGCTAACACTATCCTAGGGCTGAGGCTAACCCTAACCCTAACACTATCCTACGGCTGATGCTAACCCTAACCCTAACCCTAACACTATCCTAAGGCTGATGGTAACCCTAACACTAACACTATCCTAAGCCTGGTGAGAACCCTAACTCTAACCCTCACAGTATCCTAGGGGTGATGCTAACCCTAACCCTAATAATATCCTAGGGCTGATGCTAACACTAACCCTAACCCTAACACTATCCTAGGGCTGATGCTAACCCTAACCCTAACCCTAACACTATCCTAGGGCTGATGCTAACCCTAACCCTAACACTATCCTAGGCCTGATGATAACCCTAACCCTAACCCTAACACTATCCTAGGGCTGATGCTAACCCTAACACTATCCTAGGCCTGATGCTAACCCTAACCCTAACCCTAACACTATCCTAGGGCTGATGCTAACCCTAACCCTAACACTATCCTAGGGCTGATGATAACCCTAACCCTAACACTATCCTAGGCCTGATGATAACCCTAACGCTAACCCTAACACTATCCTAGGGCTGATGCTAACCCTAACCCTAACACTATCCTAGGCCTGATGCTAACACTAACCCTAACCCTAACACTATCCTAGGGTTTATGTTAACCCTAACCCTAACACTATCCTAGGGCTGATGCTGACCCTAACCCTAACCCTAACACTATCCTAGGGCTGATTCTAACCCTAACGCTAACCCTAACACTATCCTTGAACTTATGCTAACCCTAACCCTAACCCTAACACTATCCTAGGCCTGATGATAACCCTAACCCTAACCCTAACACTATCCTAGGGTTTATGTTAACCCTAACCCTAACACTATCCTAGTGCTGATGCTAACCCTAACCCTAACACTATCCTAGGCCTGATGATAACCCTAACCCTAACCCTAACACTATCCTAGGGCTGATGCTAACCCTAACCCTAACACTATTCTAGGGCTGATGCTAAACTTAACCCTAACCCTAACACTATCCTAGGGCTGATGGTAACCCTAACCCTAACCCTAACACTATCCTAGAGCTGATGCAAAACTTAACCCTAACCCTAACACTATCCTTGGGCTGATTCTAACCGTAACCCTAACACTATCCTAGGCCTGATGCTAACCCTAACCCTTACCCTAACACTATCCTACGGCTGATGCTAAACCTAACCATAACACTAACACTATCCTTGGGCTGATGCTAACCCTAACCCTAACGCTAACACTATCCTAGGGCTGATGCTAACCCTAACCCTAACACTATCCTAGGCCTAATGCTAACCCTAACCCTAACACTATCCTTGGGCTGATGCTAACCCTAACCCTAACCCTCACACTATCCTAGGCCTGATGCTAACCCTATCCCTAACCCTAACACTCTCCTAGGGCTGAGGCTAACCCTAACCCTAACACTCTCCTAGGGCTGATGCTAACCCTAACCCTAACCCTAACACTATCCTAGGCCTGATGCTAACCCTGTCCCTAACCATAACACTCTCCTAGGGCTGAGGCTAACCCTAACCCTAACACTATCCTAGGGCTGACGCTAACCCTAACCCTAACCCTAAAACTATCCTAGGGTGAATGCTAACCTTAACCCAAACACTATCCTAGGGCTGATGCTAACCCTAACCATAACCCTAACACTATCCCAGGGCTGATGCTAACCCTAACCCTAACACTATCCTAGGGCTGATGCTAACCCTAACCCTAACCCTAACACTATCCTAGGGCTGATGCTAACCCTAACCCTAACACTATCCTAGGGCTGATGCTAACCCTAACCCTTACACTATCCTAGGGCTGATGCTAACCCTAACCCTAACCCTAACATTATCCCAGGGCTGATGCTAACCCTAACCCTAACACTATCCTAGGGCTGATGCTAACCCTAACCCTAACCCTAACACTATCCTAGGGCTGATGCTAACCCTAACACTAACCTTAACACTATCCTAGGGCTGATGCTAACCCTAACACTAACCCTAACACTATCCTAGAGCTGATGCTAACCCTAACCCTAACCCTAATACTATCCTTGGGCTGATGCTAACACTAACGCTAACCCTAACACTATCCTAGGGCTGATGCTAACCCTAACACTAACACTATCCTAGTGCTGATGCTAACGCTAACCCTACGCCTAACACTATCCTAGGGCTGATGCTAACCCTAACCCTAACGCTAACACTATCCTAGGGCTGAGGCTAACCCTAACCCAAACACTATCCTAGGGCTGATGCTAACCCTAACCCTAACACTATCCTAGGGCTGAGGCTAACCCTAACCCTAACACTATCCTAGGGCTGATGCTAACCCTAACCCTAACCCTAAAACTATCCTAGGGTTGATGCTAACCCTAACCCTAACACTATCCTAGGGCTGATGCTAACCCTAACCCTAACCCTAACACTATCCTAGGGCTGATGCTAACCCTAACACTAACACTATCCTAGGGCTGATGCTAACCCTAACCCTACGCCTAACACTATCCTAGGGCTGATGCTAACCCTAACCCTAACGCTAACACTATCCTAGGGCTGAGGCTAACCCTAACCCTAACACTATCCTACGGCTGATGCTAACCCTAACCCTAACCCTAACACTATCCTAAGGCTGATGGTAACCCTAACACTAACACTATCCTAAGCCTGGTGAGAACCCTAACTCTAACCCTAACAGTATCCTAGGGCTGATGCTAACCCTAACCCTAATAATATACTAGGGCTGATGCTAACACTAACCCTAACCCTAACACTATCCTAGGGCTGATGCTAACCCTAACCCTAACCCTAACACTATGCTAGGGCTGATGCTAACCCTAAACCTAACACTATCCTAGGCCTGATGATAACCCTAACCCTAACCCTAACACTATCCTAGGGCTGATGCTAACCCTAACCCTAACACTATCCTAGGCCTGATGCTAACCCTAACCCTAACCCTAACACTATCCTAGGGCTGATGCTAACCCTAACCCTAACACTATCCTAGGGCTGATGATAACCCTAACCCTAACACTATCATAGGCCTGATGATAAACCTAACGCTAACCCTAACACTATCCTAGGGCTGATGCTAACCCTAACCCTAACACTATCCTAGGCCTGATGCTAACACTAACCCTAACCCTAACACTATCCTAGGGTTTATGTTAACCCTAACCCTAACACTATCCTAGGGCTGATGCTAACCCTAACGCTAACCCTAACACTATCCTTGAACTTATGCTAACCCTAACCCTAACCCTAACACTATCCTAGGCCTGATGATAACCCTAACCCTAACCCTAACACTATCCTAGGGTTTATGTTAACCCTAAACCTAACACTATCCTAGGGCTGATGCTAACCCTAACCCTAACACTATCCTAGGCCTGATGATAACCCTAACCCTAACCCTAACACTATCTAGGGCTGAGGCCAACCCTAACCCTAACACTATCCTAGGGCTGATGCTAAACTTAACCCTAACCCTAACACTATCCTAGGGCTGATGGTAACCCTAACCCTAACCCTAACACTATCCTAGAGCTGATGCAAAACTTAACCCTAACCCTAACACTATCCTTGGGCTAATTCTAACCGTAACCCTAACACTATCATAGGCCTGATGCTAACCCTAACCCTTACCCTAACACTATCCTAGGGCTGATGCTAAACCTAACCATAACCCTAACACTATCCTTGGGCTGATGCTAACCCTAACCCTAACGCTAACACTATCCTAGGGCTGATGCTAACCCTAACCCTAACACTATCCTAGGCCTAATGCTAACCCTAACCCTAACACTATCCTTGGGCTGATGCTAACCCTAACCCTAACCCTCAAACTATCCTAGGCCTGATGCTAACCCTATCCCTAACACTAACACTCTCCTAGGGCTGAGGCTAACCCTAACCCTAACACTCTCCTAGGGCTGATGCTAACCCTAACCCTAACCCTAACACTATCCTAGGCCTGATGCTAACCCTATCCCTAACCATAACACTCTCCTAGGGCTGAGGCTAACCCTAACCCTAACACTATCCTAGGGCTGTCGCTAACCCTAACCCTAACCCTAAAACTATCCTAGGGAGAATGCTAACCTTAACCCAAACACTATCCTAGGGCTGATGCTAACCCTAACCCTAACCCTAACACTATCCTAGGGCTGATGCTAACCCTAACCCTAACACTATCCTAGGGCTGATGATAACCCTAACCCTAACACTATCATAGGCCTGATGATAAACCTAACGCTAACCCTAACACTATCCTAGGGCTGATGCTAACCCTAACCCTAACACTCTCCTAGGCCTGATGCTAACACTAACCCTAACCCTAACACTATCCTAGGGTTTATGTTAACCCTAACCCTAACACTATCCTAGGGCTGATGCTAACCCTAACGCTAACCCTAACACTATCCTTGAACTTATGCTAACCCTAACCCTAACCCTAACACTATCCTAGGCCTGATGATAACCCTAACCCTAACCCTAACACTATCCTAGGGTTTATGTTAACCCTAAACCTAACACTATCCTAGGGCTGATGCTAACCCTAACCCTAACACTATCCTAGGCCTGATGATAACCCTAACCCTAACCCTAACACTATCCTAGGGCTGAGGCTAACCCTAACCCTAACACTATCCTAGGGCTGATGCTAAACTTAACCCTAACCCTAACACTATCCTAGGGCTGATGGTAACCCTAACCCTAACCCTAACACTATCCTAGAGCTGATGCAAAACTTAACCCTAACCCTAACACTATCCTTGGGCTAATTCTAACCGTAACCCTAACACTGTCATAGGCCTGATGCTAACCCTAACCCTTACCCTAACACTATCCTAGGGCTGATGCTAAACCTAACCATAACCCTAACACTATCCTTGGGCTGATGCTAACCCTAACCCTAACGCTAACACTATCCTAGGGCTGATGCTAACCCTAACCCTAACACTATCCTAGGCCTAATGCTAACCCTAACCCTAACACTATCCTTGGGCTGATGCTAACCCTAACCCTAACCCTCAAACTATCCTAGGCCTGATGCTAACCCTATCCCTAACACTAACACTCTCCTAGGGCTGAGGCTAACCCTAACCCTAACACTCTCCTAGGGCTGATGCTAACCCTAACCCTAACCCTAACACTATCCTAGGCCTGATGCTAACCCTATCCCTAACCATAACACTCTCCTAGGGCTGAGGCTAACCCTAACCCTAACACTATCCTAGGGCTGTCGCTAACCCTAACCCTAACCCTAAAACTATCCTAGGGTGAATGCTAACCTTAACCCAAACACTATCCTAGGGCTGATGCTAACCCTAACCCTAACCCTAACACTATCCCAGGGCTGATGCTAACCCTAACCCTAACACTATCCTAGGGCTGATGCTAACCCTAACCCTAACCCTAACACTATCCTAGGGCTGATGCTAACCCTAACCCTAACACTATCCTAGGGCTGATGCTAACCCTAACCCTAACACTATCCTAGGGCTGATGCTAACCCTAACCCTAACCCTAACATTATCCCAGGGCTGATGCTAACCCTAACCCTAACACTATCCTAGGGCTGATGCTAACCCTAACCCTAACCCTAACACTATCCTAGGGCTGATGCTAACCCTAACACTAACCCAAACACTATCCTAGGGCTGATGCTAACCCTAACACTAACCCTAACACTATCCTAGAGCTGATGATAACCCTAACCGTAACCCTAATACTATCCTTGGGCTGATGCTAACCCTAACGCTAACCCTAACACTATACTAGGGCTGATGCTAACCCTAACACTAACACTATCCTAGGGCTGATGCTAACCCTAACCCTACGCCTAACACTATCCTAGGGCTGATGCTAACCCTAACCCTAACGCTAACACTATCCTAGGGCTGAGGCTAACCCTAACCCTAACACTATCCTACGGCTGATGCTAACCCTAACCCTAACCCTAACACTATCCTAAGGCTGATGGTAACCCTAACACTAACTCTATCCTAAGCCTGGTGAGAACCCTAACTCTAACCCTAACAGTATCCTAGGGCTGATGCTAACCCTAACCCTAATAATATCCTAGGGCTGATGCTAACACTAACCCTAACCCTAACACTATCCCAGGGGTGATGCTAACCCTAACCCTAACACTATCCTAGGGCTGATGCTAACCCTAACCCTAACCCTAACACTATCCTAGGGCTGATGCTAACCCTAACCCTAACACTATCCTAGGGCTGATGCTAACCCTAACCCTAACACTATCCTAGGGCTGATGCTAACCCTAACCCTAACCCTAACATTATCCCAGGGCTGATGCTAACCCTAACCCTAACACTATCCTAGGGCTGATGCTAACCCTAACCCTAACCCTAACACTATCCTAGGGCTGATGCTAACCCTAACACTAACCTTAACACTATCGTAGGGCTGATGCTAACCCTAACACTAACCCTAACACTATCCTAGAGCTGATGCTAACCCTAACCCTAACCCTAATACTATCCTTGGGCTGATGCTAACCCTAACGCTAACCCTAACACTATCCTAGGGCTGATGCTAACCCTAACACTAACACTATCCTAGGGCTGATGATAACCCTAACCCTACGCCTAACATTATCCTAGGGCTGATGCTAACCCTAACCCTAACGCTAACACTATCCTAGGGCTGAGGCTAACCCTAACCCAAACACTATCCTAGGGCTGATGCTAACCCTAACCCTAACCCTAACACTATCCCAGGGCTGATGCTAACCCTAACCCTAACACTATCCTAGGGCTGATGCTAACCCTAACCCTAACACTATCCTAGGGCTGATGCTAACCCTAACCCTAACCCTAACATTATCCCAGGGCTGATGCTAACCCTAACCCTAACACTATCCTAGGGCTGATGCTAACCCTAACCCTAACCCTAACACTATCCTAGGGCTGATGCTAACCCTAACCCTAACACTATCCTAGGGCTGATGCTAACCCTAACCCTAACCCTAACACTACCCTAGGCCTCATGATAACCCTAACCCTAACCCTAACACTATCCTAGGGTTTATGTTAACCCTAACCCTAACACTATCCTAGGGCTGATGCTAACCCTAACCCTAACACTATCCTAGGCCTGATGATAACCCTAACCCTAACCCTAACACTATCCTAGGGCTGATGCTAACCCTAACCCTAACACTATCCTAGGGCTGATGCTAACCCTAACCCTAACCCTAACACTATCCTAGGGCTGATGGTAACCCTAACCCTAACCCTAACACTATCCTAGAGCTGATGTAAAACTTAACCCTAACCCTAACACTATCCTTGGGCTGATTCTAACCGTAACCCTAACACTATCCTAGGCCTGATGCTAACCCTAACCCTTACCCTAACACTATCCTAGGGCTGATGCTAAACGTAACCATAACCCTAACACTATCCTTGGGCTGATGCTAACCCTAACCCTAACGCTAACACTATGCTAGGGCTGATGCTAACCCTAACCCTAACACTATCCTAGGCCTAATGCTAACCCTAACCCTAACACTATCCTTGGGCTGATGCTAACCCTAACCCTAACCCTCACACTATCCTAGGCCTGATGCTAACCCTATCCCTAACCCTAACACTCTCCTAGGGCTGAGGCTAACCCTAACCCTAACACTCTCCTAGCGCTGATGCTAACCCTAACCCTAACCCTAACACTATCCTAGGCCTGATGCTAACCCTATCCCTAACCATAACACTCTCCTAGGGCTGAGGCTAACCCTAACCCTAACACTATCCTAGGGCTGACGCTAACCCTAACCCTAACCCTAAAACTATCCTAGGGTTGATGCTAACCCTATCCCTAACACTATCCTAGGGCTGATGCTAACCCTAACCCTAACCCTAACACTATCCTAGGGCTGATGCTAACCCTAACCCTAACACTATCCTAGGGCTGATGCTAACCCTAACCCTAACCCTAACATTATCCCAGGGCTGATGCTAACCCTAACCCTAACACTATCCTAGGGCTGATGCTAACCCTAACCCTAACCCTAACACTATCCTAGGGCTGATGCTAACCCTAACACTAACCCTAACACTATCCTAGGGCTGATGCTAACCCTAACACTAACCCTAACACTATCCTAGAGCTGATGCTAACCCTAACCCTAACCCTAATACTGTCCTTGGGGTGATGCTAACCATAACGCTAACCCTAACACTATCCTAGGGCTGATGCTAACCCTAACACTAACACTATCCTAGGGCTGATGCTAACCCTAACCCTACTCCTAACACTATCCTAGGGCTGATGCTCACCCTAACCCTAACGCTAACACTATCCTAGGGCTGAGGCTAACCCTAACCCTAACACTATCCTACGGCTGATGCTAACCCTAACCCTAACCCAAACACTATCCTAAGGCTGATGGTAACCCTAACACTAACACTATCCTAAGCCTGGTGAGAACCCTAACTCTAACCCTAACAGTATCCTAGGGCTGATGCTAACCCTAACCCTAATAATATCCTAGGGCTGATGCTAACACTAACCCTAACCCTAACACTATCCTAGGGCTGATGCTAACCCTAACCCTAACCCTAACACTATGCTAGGGCTGATGCTAACCCTAACCCTAACACTATCCTAGGCCTGATGATAACCCTAACCCTAACCCTAACACTATCCTAGGGCTGATGCTAACCCTAACCCTAACACTATCCTAGGCCTGATGCTAACCCTAACCCTAACCCTAACACTATCCTAGGGCTGATGCTAACCCTAACCCTAACACTATCCTAGGGCTGATGATAACCCTAACCCTAACACTATCATAGGCCTGATGATAACCCTAACGCTAACCCTAACACTATCCTAGGGCTGATGCTAACCCTAACCCTAACACTATCCTAGGCCTGATGCTAACACTAACCCTAACCCTAACACTATCCTAGGGTTTATGTTAACCCTAACCCTAACACTATCCTAGGGCTGATGCTAACCATAACCATAACCCTAACACTATCCTAGGGCTGATTCTAACCCTAACGCTAACCCTAACACTATCCTTGAACTTATGCTAACCCTAACCCTAACCCTAACACTATCCTAGGCCTGATGATAACCCTAACCCTAACCGTAACACTATCCTAGGGTTTATGTTAACCCTAAACCTAACACTATCCTAGGGCTGATGCTAACCCTAACCCTAACACTATCCTATTCCTGATGATAACCCTAACCCTAACCCTAACACTATCCTAGGGCTGAGGCTAACCCTAACCCTAACACTATCCTAGGGCTGATGCTAAACTTAACCCTAACCCTAACACTATCCTAGGGCTGATGGTAACCCTAACCCTAACCCTAACACTATCCTAGAGCTGATGCAAAACTTAACCCTAACCCTAACACTATCCTTGGGCTGATTCTAACCGTAACCCTAACACTATCCTAGGCCTGATGCTAACCCTAACCCTTACCCTAACACTATCCTAGGGCTGATGCTAAACCTAACCATAACCCTAACACTATCCTTGGGCTGATGCTAACCCTAACCCTAACGCTAACACTATCCTAGGGCTGATGCTAACCCTAACCCTAACACTATCCTAGGCCTAATGCTAACCCTAACCCTAACACTATCCTTGGGCTGATGCTAACCCTAACCCTAACCCTCACACTATCCAAGGCCTGATGCTAACCCTATCCCTAACCCTAACACTCTCCTAGGGCTGAGGCTAACCCTAACCCTAACACTCTCCTAGGGCTGATGCTAACCCTAACCCTAACCCTAACACTATCCTAGGCCTGATGCTAACCCTATCCCTAACCATAACACTCTCCTAGGGCTGAGGCTAACCCTAACCCTAACACTATCCTAGGGCTGACGCTAACCCTAACCCTAACCCTAAAACTATCCTAGGGTGAATGCTAACCTTAACCCAAACACTATCCTAGGGCTGATGCTAACCCTAACCCTAACCCTAACACTATCCCTGGGCTGATGCTAACCCTAACCCTAACACTATCCTAGGGCTGATGCTAACCCTAACCCTAACCCTAACACTATCCTAGGGCTGATGCTAACCCTAACCCTAACACTATCCTAGGGCTGATGCTAACCCTAACCCTAACACTATCCTAGGGCTGATGCTAACCCTAACCCTAACCCTAACATTATCCCAGGGCTGATGCTAACCCTAACCCTAACACTATCCTAGGGCTGATGCTAACCCTAACCCTAACCCTAACACTATCCTAGGGCTGATGCTAACCCTAACACTAACCCTAACACTATCCTAGGGCTGATGCTAACCCTAACACTAACCCTAACACTATCCTAGAGCTGATGCTAACCCTAACCCTAACCCTAATACTATCCTTGGGCTGATGCTAACCCTAACGCTAACCCTAACACTATCCTAGGGCTGATGCTAACCCTAAACCTAACACTATCCTAGGGCTGATGCTAACCCTAACCCTACGCCTAACACTATCTTAGGGCTGATGCTAACCCTAACCCTAACGCTAACACTATCCTAGGGCTAAGGCTAACCCTAACCCTAACACTATCCTACGGCTGATGCTAACCCTAACCCTAACCCTAACACTATCCTAAGGCTGATGGTAACCCTAACACTAACTCTATCCTAAGCCTGGTGAGAACCCTAACTCTAACCCTAACAGTATCCTAGGGCTGATGCTAACCCTAACCCTAATAATATCCTAGGGCTGATGCTAACACTAACCCTAACCCTAACACTATCCCAGGGCTGATGCTAACCCTAACACTAACACTATCCTAGGGCTGATGCTAACCCTAACCCTAACCCTAACACTATCCTAGGGCTGATGCTAACCCTAACCCTAACACTATCCTAGGGCTGATGCTAACCCTAACCCTAACACTATCCTAGGGCTGATGCTAACCCTAACCCTAACCCTAACATTATCCCAGGGCTGATGCTAACCCTAACCCTAACACTATCCTAGGGCTGATGCTAACCCTAACCCTAACCCTAACACTATCCTAGGGCTGATGCTAACCCTAACACTAACCTTAACACTATCCTAGGGCTGATGCTAACCCTAACACTAACCCTAACACTATCCTAGAGCTGATGCTAACCCTAACCCTAACCCTAATACTATCCTTGGGCTGATGCTAACCCTAACGCTAACCCTAACACTATCCTAGGGCTGATGCTAACCCTAACACTAACACTATCCTAGGGCTGATGCTAACCCTAACCCTACGCCTAACACTATCCTAGGGCTGATGCTAACCCTAACCCTAACGCTAACACTATCCTAGGGCTGAGGCTAACCCTAACCCAAACACTATCCTAGGGCTGATGCTAACCCTAACCCTAACCCTAACACTATCCCAGGGCTGATGCTAACCCTAACCCTAACACTATCCTAGGGCTGATGCTAACCCTAACCCTAACCCTAACACTATCCTAGGGCTGATGCTAACCCTACCCTAACACTATCCTAGGGCTGATGCTAACCCTAACCATAACACTATCCTAGGGCTGATGCTAACCCTAACCCTAACCCTAACATTATCCCAGGGCTGATGCTAACCCTAACCCTAACACTATCCTAGGGCTGATGCTAACCCTAACCCTAACCCTAACACTATCCTAGGGCTGATGCTAACCCTAACCCTAACACTATCCTAGGGCTGATGCTAACGCTAACCCTAACCCTAACACTATCCTAGGCCTGATGATAACCCTAACCCTAACCCTAACACTATCCTAGGGTTTATGTTAACCCTAACCCTAACACTATCCTAGGGCTGATGCTAACCCTAACCCTAACACTATCCTAGGCCTGATGATCACCCTAACCCTAACCCTAACACTATCCTAGGGCTGATGCTAACCCTAACCCTAACACTATCCTAGGGCTGATGCTAACCCTAACCCTAACCTAACACTATCCTAGGGCTGATGGTAACCCTAACCCTAACCCTAACACTATCCTAGAGCTCATGCAAAACTTAACCCTAACCCTAACACTATCCTTGGGCTGATTCTAACCGTAACCGTAACACTATCCTAGGCCTGATGCTAACTCTAACCCTTACCCTAACACTATCCTAGGGCTGATGCTAAACGTAACCATAACCCTAACACTATCCTTGGGCTGATGCTAACCCTAACCCTAACGCTAACACTATGCTAGGGCTGATGCTAACCCTAACCCTAAAACTATCCTAGGCCTAATGCTAACCCTAACCCTAACACTAACCTTGGGCTGATGCTAACCCTAACCCTAACCCTCACACTATCCTAGGCCTGATGCTAACCCTATCCCTGACCCTAACACTCTCCTAGGGCTGAGACTAACCCTAACCCTAACACTCTCCTAGCGCTGATGCTAACCCTAACCCTAACCCTAACACTATCCTAGGCCTGATGCTAACCCTATCCCTAACCATAACACTCTCCTAGGGCTGAGGCTAACCCTAACCCTAACACTATCCTAGGGCTGACGCTAACCCTAACCCTAACCCTAAAACTATCCTAGGGTTGATGCTAACCCTAACCCTAACACTATCCTAGGGCTGATGCTAACCCTAACCCTAACCCTAACACTATCCTAGGGCTGATGCTAACCCTAACCCTAACACTATCCTAGGGCAGATGCTAACCCTAACCCTAACCCTAACATTATCCCAGGGCTGATGCTAACCCTAACCCTAACACTATCCTAGGGCTGATGCTAACCCTAACCCTAACCCTAACACTATCCTAGGGCTGATGCTAACCCTAACACTAACCCTAACACTATCCTAGGGCTGATGCTAACCCTAACACTAACCCTAACACTATCCTAGAGCTGATGCTAACCCTAACCCTAACCCTAATACTATCCTTGGGCTGATGCTAACCCTAACGCTAACCCTAACACTATCCTAGGGCTGATGCTAACCCTAACACTAACACTATCCTAGGGCTGATGCTAACCCTAACCCTACTCCTAACACTATCCTAGGGCTGATGCTAACCCTAACCCTAACGCTAACACTATCCTAGGGCTGAGGCTAACCCTAACCCTAACACTATCCTACGGCTGATGCTAACCCTAACCCTAACACTAACACTATCCTAAGGCTGATGGTAACCCTAACACTAACACTATCCTAAGCCTGGTGAGAACCCTAACTCTAACCCTAACAGTATCCTAGGGCTGATGCTAACCCTAACCCTAATAATATCCTAGGGCTGATGCTAACACTAACCCTAACCCTAACACTATCCTAGGGCTGATGCTAACCCTAACCCTAACCCTAACACTATCCTAGGGCTGATGCTAACCCTAACCCTAACACTATCCTAGGCCTGATGATAACCCTAACCCTAACATTAACACTATCCTAGGGCTGATGCTAACCCTAACCCTAACACTATCCTAGGCCTGATGCTAACCCTAACCCTAACCCTAACACTATCCTAGGGCTGATGCTAACCTTAACCCTAACACTATCCTAGGGCTGATGATAACCCTAAACCTAACACTATCATAGGCCTGATGATAACCCTAACGCTAACCCTAACACTATCCTAGGGCTGATGCTAACCCTAACCCTAACACTATCCTAGGCCTGATGCTAACACTAACCCTAACCCTAACACTATCCTAGGGTTTATGTTAACCCTAACCCTAACACTATCCTAGGGCTGATGCTAACCCTAACCCTAACCCTAACACTATCCTAGGGCTGATTCTAACAATAACGCTAACCCTAACACTATCCTTGAACTTATGCTAACCCTAACCCTAACCCTAACACTATCCTAGGCCTGATGATAACCCTAACCCTAACCCTAACACTATCCTAGGGTTTATGTTAACCCTAAACCTAACACTATCCTAGGGCTGATGCTAACCCTAACCCTAACAGTATCCTAGGCCTGATGATAACCCTAACACTGACCCTAACACTATCCTAGGGCTGAGGCTAACCCTAACCCTAACACTATCCTAGGGCTGATGCTAAACTTAACCCTAACCCTAACACTATCCTAGGGCTGATGGTAACCCTAACCCTAACCCTAACACTATCCTAGAGCTGATGCAAAACTTAACCCTAACCCTAACACTATCCTTGGGCTGATTCTAACCGTAACCCTAACACTATCCTAGGCCTGATGCTAACCCTAACCCTTACCCTAACACTATCCTAGGGCTGATGCTAAACCTAACCATAACCCTAACACTATCCTTGGGCTGATGTTAACCCTAACCCTAACGCTAACACTATCCTAGGGCTGATGCTAACCCTAACCCTAACACTATCCTAGGCCTAATGCTAACCCTAACCCTAACACTATCCTTGGGCTGATGCTAACCCTAACCCTAACCCTCACACTATCCTAGGCCTGATGCTAACCCTATCCCTAACCCTAACACTCTCTTGGGCTGAGGCTAACCCTAACCCTAACACTCTCCTAGGGCTGATGCTAACCCTAACCCTAACCCTAACACTATCCTAGGCCTGATGCTAACCCTATCCCTAACCATAACACTCTCCTAGGGCTGAGGCTAACCCTAACACTAACACTATCCTAGGGCTGACGCTAACCCTAACCCTAACCCTAAAACTATCCTAGGGTGAATGCTAACCTTAACCCAAACACTATCCTAGGGCTGATGCTAACCCTAACCCTAACCCTAACACTATCCCAGGGCTGATGCTAACCCTAACCCTAACACTATCCTAGGGCTGATGCTAACCCTAACCCTAACACTATCCTAGGGCTGATGCTAACGCTAACCCTAACCCTAACACTATCCTAGGCCTGATGATAACCCTAACCCTAACCCTAACACTATCCTAGGGTTTATGTTAACCCTAACCCTAACACTATCCTAGGGCTGATGCTAACCCTAACCCTAACACTATCCTAGGCCTGATGATCACCCTAACCCTAACCCTAACACTATCCTAGGGCTGATGCTAACCCTAACCCTAACACTATCCTAGGGCTGATGCTAACCCTAACCCTAACCTAACACTATCCTAGGGCTGATGGTAACCCTAACCCTAACCCTAACACTATCCTAGAGCTCATGCAAATCTTAACCCTAACCCTAACACTATCCTTGGGCTGATTCTAACCGTAACCGTAACACTATCCTAGGCCTGATGCTAACTCTAACCCTTACCCTAACACTATCCTAGGGCTGATGCTAAACGTAACCATAACCCTAACACTATCCTTGGGCTGATGCTAACACTAACCCTAACGCTAACACTATGCTAGGGCTGATGCTAACCCTAACCCTAACACTATCCTAGGCCTAATGCTAACCCTAACCCTAACACTAACCTTGGGCTGATGCTAACCCTAACCCTAACCCTCACACTATCCTAGGCCTGATGCTAACCCTGTCCCTGACCCTAATACTCTCCTAGGGCTGAGACTAACCCTAACCCTAACACTCTCCTAGCGCTGATGCTAACCCTAACCCTAACCCTAACACTATCCTAGGCCTGATGCTAACCCTATCCCTAACCATAACACTCTCCTAGGGCTGAGGCTAACCCTAACCCTAACACTATCCTAGGGCTGACGCTAACCCTAACCCTAACCCTAAAACTATCCTAGGGTTGATGCTAACCCTAACCCTAACACTATCCTAGGGCTGATGCTAACCCTAACCCTAACCCTAACACTATCCTAGGGCTGATGCTAACCCTAAACCTAACACTATCCTAGGGCTGATGCTAACCCTAACCCTAACCCTAACATTATCCCAGGGCTGATGCTAACCCTAACCCTAACACTATCCTAGGGCTGATGCTAACCCTAACCCTAACCCTAACACTATCCTAGGGCTGATGCTAACCCTAACACTAACCCTAACACTATCCTAGGGCTGATGCTAACCCTAACACTAACCCTAACACTATCCTAGAGCTGATGCTAACCCTAACCCTAACCCTAATACTATCCTTGGGCTGATGCTAACCCTAACGCTAACCCTAACACTATCCTAGGGCTGATGCTAACCCTAACACTAACACTATCCTAGGGCTGATGCTAACCCTAACCCTACTCCTAACACTATCCTAGGGCTGATACTAACCCTAACCCTAACGCTAACACTATCCTAGGGCTGAGGCTAACCCTAACCCTAACACTATCCTACGGCTGATGCTAACCCTAACCCTAACACTAACACTATCCTAAGGCTGATGGTAACCCTAACACTAACACTATCCTAAGCCTGGTGAGAACCCTAACTCTAACCCTAACAGTATCCTAGGGCTGATGCTAACCCTAACCCTAATAATATCCTAGGGCTGATGCTAACACTAACCCTAACCCTAACACTATCCTAGGGCTGATGCTAACCCTAACCCTAACCCTAACACTATCCTAGGGCTGATGCTAACCCTAACCCTAACACTATCCTAGGCCTGATGATAACCCTAACGCTAACCCTAACACTATCCTAGGGCTGATGCTAACCCTAACCCTAACACTATCCTAGGCCTGATGCTAACACTAACCCTAACCCTAACACTATCCTAGGGTTTATGTTAACCCTAACCCTAACACTATCCTAGGGCTGATGCTAACCATAACCATAACCCTAACACTATCCTAGGGCTGATTCTAACCCTAACGCTAACCCTAACACTATCCTTGAACTTATGCTAACCCTAACCCTAACCCTAACACTATCCTAGGCCTGATGATAACCCTAACCCTAACCGTAACATTATCCTAGGGTTTATGTTAACCCTAAACCTAACACTATCCTAGGGCTGATGCTAACCCTAACCCTAACACTATCCTATTCCTGATGATAACCCTAACCCTAACCCTAACACTATCCTAGGGCTGAGGCTAACCCTAACCCTAACACTATCCTAGGGCTGATGCTAAACTTAACCCTAACCCTAACACTATCCTAGGGCTGATGGTAACCCTAACCCTAACCCTAACACTATCCTAGAGCTGATGCAAAACTTAACCCTAACCCTAACACTATCCTTGGGCTGATTCTAACCGTAACCCTAACACTATCCTAGGCCTGATGCTAACCCTAACCCTTACCCTAACACTATCCTAGGGCTGATGCTAAACCTAACCATAACCCTAACACTATCCTTGGGCTGATGCTAACCCTAACCCTAACGCTAACACTATCCTAGGGCTGATGCTAACCCTAACCCTAACACTATCCTAGGCCTAATGCTAACCCTAACCCTAACACTATCCTTGGGCTGATGCTAACCCTAACCCTAACCCTCACACTATCCAAGGCCTGATGCTAACCCTATCCCTAACCCTAACACTCTCCTAGGGCTGAGGCTAACCCTAACCCTAACACTCTCCTAGGGCTGATGCTAACCCTAACCCTAACCCTAACACTATCCTAGGCCTGATGCTAACCCTATCCCTAACCATAACACTCTCCTAGGGCTGAGGCTAACCCTAACCCTAACACTATCCTAGGGCTGACGCTAACCCTAACCCTAACCCTAAAACTATCCTAGGGTGAATGCTAACCTTAACCCAAACACTATCCTAGGGCTGATGCTAACCCTAACCCTAACCCTAACACTATCCCTGGGCTGATGCTAACCCTAACCCTAACACTATCCTAGGGCTGATGCTAACCCTAACCCTAACCCTAACACTATCCTAGGGCTGATGCTAACCCTAACCCTAACACTATCCTAGGGCTGATGCTAACCCTAACCCTAACACTATCCTAGGGCTGATGCTAACCCTAACCCTAACCCTAACATTATCCCAGGGCTGATGCTAACCCTAACCCTAACACTATCCTAGGGCTGATGCTAACCCTAACCCTAACCCTAACACTATCCTAGGGCTGATGCTAACCCTAACACTAACCCTAACACTATCCTAGGGCTGATGCTAACCCTAACACTAACCCTAACACTATCCTAGAGCTGATGCTAACCCTAACCCTAACCCTAATACTATCCTTGGGCTGATGCTAACCCTAACGCTAACCCTAACACTATCCTAGGGCTGATGCTAACCCTAAACCTAACACTATCCTAGGGCTGATGCTAACCCTAACCCTACGCCTAACACTATCTTAGGGCTGATGCTAACCCTAACCCTAACGCTAACACTATCCTAGGGCTAAGGCTAACCCTAACCCTAACACTATCCTACGGCTGATGCTAACCCTAACCCTAACCCTAACACTATCCTAAGGCTGATGGTAACCCTAACACTAACTCTATCCTAAGCCTGGTGAGAACCCTAACTCTAACCCTAACAGTATCCTAGGGCTGATGCTAACCCTAACCCTAATAATATCCTAGGGCTGATGCTAACACTAACCCTAACCCTAACACTATCCCAGGGCTGATGCTAACCCTAACACTAACACTATCCTAGGGCTGATGCTAACCCTAACCCTAACCCTAACACTATCCTAGGGCTGATGCTAACCCTAACCCTAACACTATCCTAGGGCTGATGCTAACCCTAACCCTAACACTATCCTAGGGCTGATGCTAACCCTAACCCTAACCCTAACATTATCCCAGGGCTGATGCTAACCCTAACCCTAACACTATCCTAGGGCTGATGCTAACCCTAACCCTAACCCTAACACTATCCTAGGGCTGATGCTAACCCTAACACTAACCTTAACACTATCCTAGGGCTGATGCTAACCCTAACACTAACCCTAACACTATCCTAGAGCTGATGCTAACCCTAACCCTAACCCTAATACTATCCTTGGGCTGATGCTAACCCTAACGCTAACCCTAACACTATCCTAGGGCTGATGCTAACCCTAACACTAACACTATCCTAGGGCTGATGCTAACCCTAACCCTACGCCTAACACTATCCTAGGGCTGATGCTAACCCTAACCCTAACGCTAACACTATCCTAGGGCTGAGGCTAACCCTAACCCAAACACTATCCTAGGGCTGATGCTAACCCTAACCCTAACCCTAACACTATCCCAGGGCTGATGCTAACCCTAACCCTAACACTATCCTAGGGCTGATGCTAACCCTAACCCTAACCCTAACACTATCCTAGGGCTGATGCTAACCCTACCCTAACACTATCCTAGGGCTGATGCTAACCCTAACCATAACACTATCCTAGGGCTGATGCTAACCCTAACCCTAACCCTAACATTATCCCAGGGCTGATGCTAACCCTAACCCTAACACTATCCTAGGGCTGATGCTAACCCTAACCCTAACCCTAACACTATCCTAGGGCTGATGCTAACCCTAACCCTAACACTATCCTAGGGCTGATGCTAACGCTAACCCTAACCCTAACACTATCCTAGGCCTGATGATAACCCTAACCCTAACCCTAACACTATCCTAGGGTTTATGTTAACCCTAACCCTAACACTATCCTAGGGCTGATGCTAACCCTAACCCTAACACTATCCTAGGCCTGATGATCACCCTAACCCTAACCCTAACACTATCCTAGGGCTGATGCTAACCCTAACCCTAACACTATCCTAGGGCTGATGCTAACCCTAACCCTAACCTAACACTATCCTAGGGCTGATGGTAACCCTAACCCTAACCCTAACACTATCCTAGAGCTCATGCAAAACTTAACCCTAACCCTAACACTATCCTTGGGCTGATTCTAACCGTAACCGTAACACTATCCTAGGCCTGATGCTAACTCTAACCCTTACCCTAACACTATCCTAGGGCTGATGCTAAACGTAACCATAACCCTAACACTATCCTTGGGCTGATGCTAACCCTAACCCTAACGCTAACACTATGCTAGGGCTGATGCTAACCCTAACCCTAACACTATCCTAGGCCTAATGCTAACCCTAACCCTAACACTAACCTTGGGCTGATGCTAACCCTAACCCTAACCCTCACACTATCCTAGGCCTGATGCTAACCCTATCCCTGACCCTAACACTCTCCTAGGGCTGAGACTAACCCTAACCCTAACACTCTCCTAGCGCTGATGCTAACCCTAACCCTAACCCTAACACTATCCTAGGCCTGATGCTAACCCTATCCCTAACCATAACACTCTCCTAGGGCTGAGGCTAACCCTAACCCTAACACTATCCTAGGGCTGACGCTAACCCTAACCCTAACCCTAAAACTATCCTAGGGTTGATGCTAACCCTAACCCTAACACTATCCTAGGGCTGATGCTAACCCTAACCCTAACCCTAACACTATCCTAGGGCTGATGCTAACCCTAACCCTAACACTATCCTAGGGCAGATGCTAACCCTAACCCTAACCCTAACATTATCCCAGGGCTGATGCTAACCCTAACCCTAACACTATCCTAGGGCTGATGCTAACCCTAACCCTAACCCTAACACTATCCTAGGGCTGATGCTAACCCTAACACTAACCCTAACACTATCCTAGGGCTGATGCTAACCCTAACACTAACCCTAACACTATCCTAGAGCTGATGCTAACCCTAACCCTAACCCTAATACTATCCTTGGGCTGATGCTAACCCTAACGCTAACCCTAACACTATCCTAGGGCTGATGCTAACCCTAACACTAACACTATCCTAGGGCTGATGCTAACCCTAACCCTACTCCTAACACTATCCTAGGGCTGATGCTAACCCTAACCCTAACGCTAACACTATCCTAGGGCTGAGGCTAACCCTAACCCTAACACTATCCTACGGCTGATGCTAACCCTAACCCTAACACTAACACTATCCTAAGGCTGATGGTAACCCTAACACTAACACTATCCTAAGCCTGGTGAGAACCCTAACTCTAACCCTAACAGTATCCTAGGGCTGATGCTAACCCTAACCCTAATAATATCCTAGGGCTGATGCTAACACTAACCCTAACCCTAACACTATCCTAGGGCTGATGCTAACCCTAACCCTAACCCTAACACTATCCTAGGGCTGATGCTAACCCTAACCCTAACACTATCCTAGGCCTGATGATAACCCTAACCCTAACATTAACACTATCCTAGGGCTGATGCTAACCCTAACCCTAACACTATCCTAGGCCTGATGCTAACCCTAACCCTAACCCTAACACTATCCTAGGGCTGATGCTAACCTTAACCCTAACACTATCCTAGGGCTGATGATAACCCTAAACCTAACACTATCATAGGCCTGATGATAACCCTAACGCTAACCCTAACACTATCCTAGGGCTGATGCTAACCCTAACCCTAACACTATCCTAGGCCTGATGCTAACACTAACCCTAACCCTAACACTATCCTAGGGTTTATGTTAACCCTAACCCTAACACTATCCTAGGGCTGATGCTAACCCTAACCCTAACCCTAACACTATCCTAGGGCTGATTCTAACAATAACGCTAACCCTAACACTATCCTTGAACTTATGCTAACCCTAACCCTAACCCTAACACTATCCTAGGCCTGATGATAACCCTAACCCTAACCCTAACACTATCCTAGGGTTTATGTTAACCCTAAACCTAACACTATCCTAGGGCTGATGCTAACCCTAACCCTAACAGTATCCTAGGCCTGATGATAACCCTAACACTGACCCTAACACTATCCTAGGGCTGAGGCTAACCCTAACCCTAACACTATCCTAGGGCTGATGCTAAACTTAACCCTAACCCTAACACTATCCTAGGGCTGATGGTAACCCTAACCCTAACCCTAACACTATCCTAGAGCTGATGCAAAACTTAACCCTAACCCTAACACTATCCTTGGGCTGATTCTAACCGTAACCCTAACACTATCCTAGGCCTGATGCTAACCCTAACCCTTACCCTAACACTATCCTAGGGCTGATGCTAAACCTAACCATAACCCTAACACTATCCTTGGGCTGATGTTAACCCTAACCCTAACGCTAACACTATCCTAGGGCTGATGCTAACCCTAACCCTAACACTATCCTAGGCCTAATGCTAACCCTAACCCTAACACTATCCTTGGGCTGATGCTAACCCTAACCCTAACCCTCACACTATCCTAGGCCTGATGCTAACCCTATCCCTAACCCTAACACTCTCTTGGGCTGAGGCTAACCCTAACCCTAACACTCTCCTAGGGCTGATGCTAACCCTAACCCTAACCCTAACACTATCCTAGGCCTGATGCTAACCCTATCCCTAACCATAACACTCTCCTAGGGCTGAGGCTAACCCTAACACTAACACTATCCTAGGGCTGACGCTAACCCTAACCCTAACCCTAAAACTATCCTAGGGTGAATGCTAACCTTAACCCAAACACTATCCTAGGGCTGATGCTAACCCTAACCCTAACCCTAACACTATCCCAGGGCTGATGCTAACCCTAACCCTAACACTATCCTAGGGCTGATGCTAACCCTAACCCTAACACTATCCTAGGGCTGATGCTAACGCTAACCCTAACCCTAACACTATCCTAGGCCTGATGATAACCCTAACCCTAACCCTAACACTATCCTAGGGTTTATGTTAACCCTAACCCTAACACTATCCTAGGGCTGATGCTAACCCTAACCCTAACACTATCCTAGGCCTGATGATCACCCTAACCCTAACCCTAACACTATCCTAGGGCTGATGCTAACCCTAACCCTAACACTATCCTAGGGCTGATGCTAACCCTAACCCTAACCTAACACTATCCTAGGGCTGATGGTAACCCTAACCCTAACCCTAACACTATCCTAGAGCTCATGCAAATCTTAACCCTAACCCTAACACTATCCTTGGGCTGATTCTAACTGTAACCGTAACACTATCCTAGGCCTGATGCTAACTCTAACCCTTACCCTAACACTATCCTAGGGCTGATGCTAAACGTAACCATAACCCTAACACTATCCTTGGGCTGATGCTAACACTAACCCTAACGCTAACACTATGCTAGGGCTGATGCTAACCCTAACCCTAACACTATCCTAGGCCTAATGCTAACCCTAACCCTAACACTAACCTTGGGCTGATGCTAACCCTAACCCTAACCCTCACACTATCCTAGGCCTGATGCTAACCCTGTCCCTGACCCTAATACTCTCCTAGGGCTGAGACTAACCCTAACCCTAACACTCTCCTAGCGCTGATGCTAACCCTAACCCTAACCCTAACACTATCCTAGGCCTGATGCTAACCCTATCCCTAACCATAACACTCTCCTAGGGCTGAGGCTAACCCTAACCCTAACACTATCCTAGGGCTGACGCTAACCCTAACCCTAACCCTAAAACTATCCTAGGGTTGATGCTAACCCTAACCCTAACACTATCCTAGGGCTGATGCTAACCCTAACCCTAACCCTAACACTATCCTAGGGCTGATGCTAACCCTAAACCTAACACTATCCTAGGGCTGATGCTAACCCTAACCCTAACCCTAACATTATCCCAGGGCTGATGCTAACCCTAACCCTAACACTATCCTAGGGCTGATGCTAACCCTAACCCTAACCCTAACACTATCCTAGGGCTGATGCTAACCCTAACACTAACCCTAACACTATCCTAGGGCTGATGCTAACCCTAACACTAACCCTAACACTATCCTAGAGCTGATGCTAACCCTAACCCTAACCCTAATACTATCCTTGGGCTGATGCTAACCCTAACGCTAACCCTAACACTATCCTAGGGCTGATGCTAACCCTAACACTAACACTATCCTAGGGCTGATGCTAACCCTAACCCTACTCCTAACACTATCCTAGGGCTGATACTAACCCTAACCCTAACGCT
Organism: Lemur catta; assembly: GCF_020740605.2. NCBI lineage: Eukaryota > Metazoa > Chordata > Mammalia > Primates > Lemuridae > Lemur > Lemur catta. The sequence goes on along the minus strand of NW_025423886.1, from coordinate 336,115 downwards.
AACACTATCCTAGGGCTGAGGCTAACCCTAACCCTAACACTATCCTACGGCTGATGCTAACCCTAACCCTAACACTAACACTATCCTAAGGCTGATGGTAACCCTAACACTAACACTATCCTAAGCCTGGTGAGAACCCTAACTCTAACCCTAACAGTATCCTAGGGCTGATGCTAACCCTAACCCTAATAATATCCTAGGGCTGATGCTAACACTAACCCTAACCCTAACACTATCCTAGGGCTGATGCTAACCCTAACCCTAACCCTAACACTATCCTAGGGCTGATGCTAACCCTAACCATAACACTATCCTAGGCCTGATGATAACCCTAACCCTAACCCTAACACTATCCTAGGGCTGATGCTAACCCTAACCCTAACACTATCCTAGGCCTGATGCTAACCCTAACCCTAACCCTAACACTATCCTAGGGCTGATGCTAACCATAACCCTAACACTATCCTAGGGCTGATGATAACCCTAAACCTAACACTATCATAGGCCTGATGATAACCCTAACGCTAACCCTAACACTATCCTAGGGCTGATGCTAACCCTAACCCTAACACTATCCTAGGCCTGATGCTAACACTAACCCTAACCCTAACACTATCCTAGGGTTTATGTTAACCCTAACCCTAACACTATCCTAGGGCTGATGCTAACCCTAACCCTAACCCTAACACTATCCTAGGGCTGATTCTAACCCTAACGCTAACCCTAACACTATCCTTGAACTTATGCTAACCCTAACCCTAACCCTAACACTATCCTAGGCCTGATGATAACCCTAACCCTAACCCTAACACTATCCTAGGGTTTATGTTAACCCTAAACCTAACACTATCCTAGGGCTGATGCTAACCCTAACCCTAACAGTATCCTAGGCCTGATGATAACCCTAACACTGACCCTAACACTATCCTAGGGCTGAGGCTAACCCTAACCCTAACACTATCCTAGGGCTGATGCTAAACTTAACCCTAACCCTAACACTATCCTAGGGCTGATGGTAACCCTAACCCTAACCCTAACACTATCCTAGAGCTGATGCAAAACTTAACCCTAACCCTAACACTATCCTTGGGCTGATTCTAACCGTAACCCTAACACTATCCTAGGCCTGATGCTAACCCTAACCCTTACCCTAACACTATCCTAGGGCTGATGCTAAACCTAACCATAACCCTAACACTATCCTTGGGCTGATGCTAACCCTAACCCTAACGCTAACACTATCCTAGGGCTGATGCTAACCCTAACCCTAACACTATCCTAGGCCTAATGCTAACCCTAACCCTAACACTATCCTTGGGCTGATGCTAACCCTAACCCTAACCCTCACACTATCCTAGGCCTGATGCTAACCCTATCCCTAACCCTAACACTCTCCTAGGGCTGAGGCTAACCCTAACCCTAACACTCTCCTAGGGCTGATGCTAACCCTAACCCTAACCCTAACACTATCCTAGGCCTGATGCTAACCCTATCCCTAACCATAACACTCTCCTAGGGCTGAGGCTAACCCTAACACTAACACTATCCTAGGGCTGACGCTAACCCTAACCCTAACCCTAAAACTATCCTAGGGTGAATGCTAACCTTAACCCAAACACTATCCTAGGGCTGATGCTAACCCTAACCCTAACCCTAACACTATCCCAGGGCTGATGCTAACCCTAACCCTAACACTATCCTAGGGCTGATGCTAACCCTAACCCTAACCCTAACACTATCCTAGGGCTGATGCTAACCCTAACCCTAACACTATCCTAGGGCTGATGCTAACCCTAACCCTAACACTATCCTAGGGCTGATGCTAACCCTAACCCTAACCCTAACATTATCCCAGGGCTGATGCTAACCCTAACCCTAACACTATCCTAGGGCTGATGCTAACCCTAACCCTAACCCTAACACTATCCTAGGGCTGATGCTAACCCTAACACTAACCCTAACACTATCCTAGGGCTGATGCTAACCCTAACACTAACCCTAACACTATCCTAGAGCTGATGCTAACCCTAACCCTAACCCTAATACTATCCTTGGGCTGATGCTAACCCTAACGCTAACCCTAACACTATCCTAGGGCTGATGCTAACCCTAACACTAACACTATCCTAGGGCTGATGCTAACCCTAACCCTACGCCTAACACTATCCTAGGGCTGATGCTAACCCTAACCCTAACGCTAACACTATCCTAGGGCTGAGGCTAACCCTAACCCTAACACTATCCTACGGCTGATGCTAACCCTAACCCTAACCCTAACACTATCCTAAGGCTGATGGTAACCCTAACACTAACTCTATCCTAAGCCTGGTGAGAACCCTAACTCTAACCCTAACAGTATCCTAGGGCTGATGCTAACCCTAACCCTAATAATATCCTAGGGCTGATGCTAACACTAACCCTAACCCTAACACTATCCTAGGGCTGATGCTAACCCTAACCGTAACCCTAACACTATCCTAGGGCTGATGCTAACCATAACCATAACACTATCCTAGGCCTGATGATAACCCTAACCCTAACCCTAACACTATCCTAGGGATGATGCTAACCCTAACCCTAACACTATCCTAGGCCTGATGCTAACCCTAACCCTAACCCTAACACTATCCTAGGGCTGATGCTAACCCTAACCCTAACACTATCCTAGGGCTGATGATAACCCTAACCCTAACACTATCATAGGCCTGATGATAACCCTAACCCTAACCCTGACACTATCCTAGGGCTGATGCTAACCCTAACCCTAACACTATCCTAGGCCTGATGCTAACCCTAACCCTAACCCTAACACTATCCTAGGGTTTATGTTAACCCTAACCCTAACACTATCCTAGGGCTGATGCTAACCCTAACCCTAACCCTAACACTATCCTAGGGCTGATTCTTACCCTAACGCTAACCCTAACAGTATCCTTGATCTTATGCTAACCCTAACCCTAACCCTAACACTATCCTAGGCCTGATGATAACCCTAACTCTAACCCTAACACTATCCTAGGGTTTATGTTAACCCTAACCCTAACACTATCCTAGGGCTGATGCTAACCCTAACCCTAACCCTAACAGTATCCTAGGGCGGATGCTAACCCTAACCCTAACCCTAACACTACCCTAGGGCTGATGCTAACCCTAACCCTAACTCTGAACTATCTTAGGGCTGAGGCTAACCCTAACCCTAACACTATCCTACGGCTGATGCTAACCCTAACCCTGACACTACCCTAGGCCTGATGCAAACCCGAACCCTAACCCTAACACTATCCTAGTGCTGATGCTAACCCTAACCCTAACACTATCCTAGGGCTGATGCTAACCCTAACACTAACCCTAACACTATCCTAGGGCTGATGCTAACCCTAACCCTAACACTATCCTAGGCCTGATGATAACCCTAACCCTAACCCTAACACTATCCTAGGGCTGATGCTAACCCTAACCCTAACACTATCCTAGGGCTGATGCTAACCCTAACCCTAACCCTAACACTATCCTAGGGCTGATGGTAACCCTAACACTAACCCTAACACTATCCTTGGGCTGATTCTAACCGTAACCCTAACACTATCCTAGGCCTGATGCTATCCCTAACCCTTACCCTAACACTATCCTAGGGCTGATGCTAAACCTAACCATAACCCTAACACTATCCTAGGGCTGATGCTAACCCTAACCCTAACCCTAACACTATCCTAGGGGTGATGCTAACCCTAACCCTAACACTATGCTAGGCCTGATGCTAACCCTAACCCTAACAGTATCCTAGGGCTGATGCTAACCCTAACCCTAACCCTCACACTATCCTAGGCCTGATGCTAACCCTATCCATAACCCTAACACTCTCCTAGGGCTGAGGCTAACTCTAACCCTAACACTATCCTAGGGCTGATGCTAACCCTAACCCTAACCCAAACACTATCCTAGGGTTGATGCTAACCCTAACCCTAACACTATCCTAGGGCTGATGCTAACCCTAACCCTAACCCTAACACTATCCTAGGGCTGATGCTAACCCTAACCCTAACACTATCCTGGACCTGATGCTAACACTAACCCTAACCCTAACACTATCCTAGGGCTGATGCTAACCCTAACCCTAACACTATCCTTGGGCTGATGCTAACCCTAACCCTAACCCTAACACTATCCTAGGGCAGATGCTAACCCTAACCATAACCCTAACACTATCCTTGAACTGATACTAACCCTAACCCTAACCCTAACACTATCCTAGGCCTGATGATAACCTTAACCCTAACCCTAACACTATCCTAGGGTTTATGTTAACCCTAACCTTAACACTGTCCTAGGGCTGATGCTAACCCTAACCCTAACCCTAACACTATCCTAGGGCTGATGCTAACCCTAACCCTAACCCTCACACTATCCTAGGCCTGATGCTAACCCTATCCCTAACCCTAACACTCTCCTAGGGCTGAGGCTAACCCAAACCCTAACACTCTCCTAGGGCTGATGCTAACCCTAACCCTAACCCTAACACTATCCTGGGCCTGATGCTAACCCTATCCCTAACCATAACACTCTCCTAGGGCTGAGGCTAACCCTAACCCTAACACTATCCTAGGGCTGACGCTAACCCTAACCCTAACCCTAAAACTATCCTAGGGTTGATGCTAACCTTAACCCAAACACTATCCTAGGGCTGATGCTAACCCTAACCCTAACACTATCCTTGGGCTGATGCTAACCCTAACCCTAACCCTAACACTATCCTAGGGCTGATGCTAACCCTAACCCTAACACTATCCTAGGGCTGATGCTAACCCTAACCCTAACCCTAACATTATCCCAGGGCTGATGCTAACCCTAACCCTAACACTATCCTAGGGCTGATGCTAACCCTAACCCTAACCCTAACACTATCCTAGGGCTGATGCTAACCCTAACCCTAACCCTAACACTATCCTAGGGCTGATGCTAACCCTAACCCTAACACTATCCTAGGGCTGATGCTAACCCTAACACTAACCCTAACACTATCCTAGAGCTGATGCTAACCCTAACCCTAACCCTAATACTATCCTTGGGCTGATGCTAACCCTAACGCTAACCCTAACACTATCCTAGGGCTGATGCTAACCCTAACACTAACATTATCCTAGGGCTGATGCTAACCCTAACCATACGCCTAACACTATCCTAGGGCTGATGCTAACCCTAACCCTAACGCTAACATTATCCTAGGGCTGAGGCTAACCCTAACCCTAACACTATCCTACGGCTGATGCTAACCCTAACCCTAACCCTAACACTATCCTAAGGCTGATGGTAACCCTAACACTAACACTATCCTAAGCCTGGTGAGAACCCTAACTCTAACCCTAACAGTATCCTAGGGCTGATGCTAACCCTAACCCTAACACTATCCTTGGGCTGATTCTAACCGTAACCCTAACACTATCCTAGGCCTGATGCTAACCCTAACCCTTACCCTAACACTATCCTAGGGCTGATGCTAAACCTAACCCTAACCCTAACACTATCCTAGGGCTGACGCTAACCCTAACCCTAACCCTAAAACTATCCTAGGGTGAATGCTAACCTTAACCCAAACACTATCCTAGGGCTGATGCTAACCCTAACCCTAACCCTAACACTATCCCAGGGCTGATGCTAACCCTAACCCTAACACTATCCTAGGGCTGATGCTAACCCTAACCCTAACCCTAACACTATCCTCGGGCTGATGCTAACCCTAACCCTAACACTATCCTAGGGCTGATGCTAACCCTAACCCTAACACTATCCTAGGGCTGATGCTAACCCTAACCCTAACCCTAACATTATCCCAGGGCTGATGCTAACCCTAACCCTAACACTATCCTAGGGCTGATGCTAACCCTAACCCTAACCCTAACACTATCCTAGGGCTGATGCTAATCCTAACACTAACCTTAACACTATCCTAGGGCTGATGCTAACCCTAACACTAACCCTAACACTATCCTAGAGCTGATGCTAACCCTAACCCTAACCCTAATACTATCCTTGGGCTGATGCTAACCCTAACGCTAACCCTAACACTATCCTAGGGCTGATGCTAACCCTAACACTAACACTATCCTAGGGCTGATGCTAACCCTAACCCTACGCCTAACACTATCCTAGGGCTGATGCTAACCCTAACCCTAACGCTAACACTATCCTAGGGCTGAGGCTAACCCTAACCCAAACACTATCCTAGGGCTGATGCTAACCCTAACCCTAACCCTAACACTATCCCAGGGCTGATGCTAACCCTAACCCTAACACTATCCTAGGGCTGATGCTAACCCTAACCCTAACCCTAACACTATCCTTGGGCTGATGCTAACCCGAACCCTAACAGTATCCTAGGGCTGATGCTAACCCTAACCCTAACACTATCCTAGGGCTGATGCTAACCCTAACCCTAACCCTAACATTATCCCAGGGTTGTTGCTAACCCTAACCCTAACACTATCCTAGGGCTGATGCTAACCCTAACCCTAACACTAACACTATCCCAGGGCTGATGCTAACCCTAACCCTAACACTATCCTAGGGCTGATGCTAACCCTAACCCTAACCCTAACACTATCCTAGGCCTGATGATAACCCTAACCCTAACCCTAACACTATCCTAGGGTTTATGTTAACCCTAACCCTAACACTATCCTAGGGATGATGCTAACCCTAACCCTAACACTATCCTAGGCCTGATGATAACCCTAACCCTAACCCTAACACTATCCTAGGGCTGATGCTAACCCTAACCCTAACACTATCCTAGGGCTGATGCTAACCCTAACCCTAACCCTAACACTATCCTAGGGCTGATGGTAACCCTAACCCTAACCCTAACACTATCCTAGAGCTGATGCAAAACTTAACCCTAACCCTAACACTATCCTTGGGCTGATTCTAACCGTAACCCTAACACTATCCTAGGCCTGATGCTAACCCTAACCCTTACCCTAACACTATCCTAGGGCTGATGCTAAACGTAACCATAACCCTAAAACTATCCTTGGGCTGATGCTAACCCTAATCCTAACGCTAACACTATGCTAGGGCTGATGCTAACCCTAACCCTAACACTATCCTAGGCCTAATGCTAACCCTAACCCTAACACTATCCTTGGGCTGATGCTAACCCTATCCCTAACCCTAACACTCTCCTAGGGCTGAGGCTAACCCTAACCCTAACACTCTCCTAGCGCTGATGCTAACCCTAACCCTAACCCTAACACTATCCTAGGCCTGATGCTAACCCTATCCCTAACCATAACACTCTCCTAGGGCTGAGGCTAACCCTAACCCTAACACTATCCTAGGGCTGACGCTAACCCTAACCCTAACCCTAAAACTATCCTAGGGTTGATGCTAACCCTAACCCTAACACTATTCTAGGGCTGATGCTAACCCTAACCCTAACCCTAACACTATCCTAGGGCTGATGCTAACCCTAACACTAACACTATCCTAGGGCTGATGCTAACCCTAACCCTACGCCTAACACTATCCTAGGGCTGATGCTAACCCTAACCCTAACGCTAACACTATCCTAGGGCTGAGGCTAACCCTAACCCTAACACTATCCTAGGCCTGATGCTAACACTAACCCTAACCCTAACACTATCCTAGGGTTTATGTTAACCCTAACCCTAACACTATCCTAGGGCTGATGCTAACCATAACCATAACCCTAACACTATCCTAGGGCTGATTCTAACCCTAACGCTAACCCTAACACTATCCTTGAACTTATGCTAACCCTAACCCTAACCCTAACACTATCCTAGGCCTGATGATAACCCTAACCCTAACCGTAACATTATCCTAGGGTTTATGTTAACCCTAAACCTAACACTATCCTAGGGCTGATGCTAACCCTAACCCTAACACTATCCTATTCCTGATGATAACCCTAACCCTAACCCTAACACTATCCTAGGGCTGAGGCTAACCCTAACCCTAACACTATCCTAGGGCTGATGCTAAACTTAACCCTAACCCTAACACTATCCTAGGGCTGATGGTAACCCTAACCCTAACCCTAACACTATCCTAGAGCTGATGCAAAACTTAACCCTAACCCTAACACTATCCTTGGGCTGATTCTAACCGTAACCCTAACACTATCCTAGGCCTGATGCTAACCCTAACCCTTACCCTAACACTATCCTAGGGCTGATGCTAAACCTAACCATAACCCTAACACTATCCTTGGGCTGATGCTAACCCTAACCCTAACGCTAACACTATCCTAGGGCTGATGCTAACCCTAACCCTAACACTATCCTAGGCCTAATGCTAACCCTAACCCTAACACTATCCTTGGGCTGATGCTAACCCTAACCCTAACCCTCACACTATCCAAGGCCTGATGCTAACCCTATCCCTAACCCTAACACTCTCCTAGGGCTGAGGCTAACCCTAACCCTAACACTCTCCTAGGGCTGATGCTAACCCTAACCCTAACCCTAACACTATCCTAGGCCTGATGCTAACCCTATCCCTAACCATAACACTCTCCTAGGGCTGAGGCTAACCCTAACCCTAACACTATCCTAGGGCTGACGCTAACCCTAACCCTAACCCTAAAACTATCCTAGGGTGAATGCTAACCTTAACCCAAACACTATCCTAGGGCTGATGCTAACCCTAACCCTAACCCTAACACTATCCCTGGGCTGATGCTAACCCTAACCCTAACACTATCCTAGGGCTGATGCTAACCCTAACCCTAACCCTAACACTATCCTAGGGCTGATGCTAACCCTAACCCTAACACTATCCTAGGGCTGATGCTAACCCTAACCCTAACACTATCCTAGGGCTGATGCTAACCCTAACCCTAACCCTAACATTATCCCAGGGCTGATGCTAACCCTAACCCTAACACTATCCTAGGGCTGATGCTAACCCTAACCCTAACCCTAACACTATCCTAGGGCTGATGCTAACCCTAACACTAACCCTAACACTATCCTAGGGCTGATGCTAACCCTAACACTAACCCTAACACTATCCTAGAGCTGATGCTAACCCTAACCCTAACCCTAATACTATCCTTGGGCTGATGCTAACCCTAACGCTAACCCTAACACTATCCTAGGGCTGATGCTAACCCTAAACCTAACACTATCCTAGGGCTGATGCTAACCCTAACCCTACGCCTAACACTATCTTAGGGCTGATGCTAACCCTAACCCTAACGCTAACACTATCCTAGGGCTAAGGCTAACCCTAACCCTAACACTATCCTACGGCTGATGCTAACCCTAACCCTAACCCTAACACTATCCTAAGGCTGATGGTAACCCTAACACTAACTCTATCCTAAGCCTGGTGAGAACCCTAACTCTAACCCTAACAGTATCCTAGGGCTGATGCTAACCCTAACCCTAATAATATCCTAGGGCTGATGCTAACACTAACCCTAACCCTAACACTATCCCAGGGCTGATGCTAACCCTAACACTAACACTATCCTAGGGCTGATGCTAACCCTAACCCTAACCCTAACACTATCCTAGGGCTGATGCTAACCCTAACCCTAACACTATCCTAGGGCTGATGCTAACCCTAACCCTAACACTATCCTAGGGCTGATGCTAACCCTAACCCTAACCCTAACATTATCCCAGGGCTGATGCTAACCCTAACCCTAACACTATCCTAGGGCTGATGCTAACCCTAACCCTAACCCTAACACTATCCTAGGGCTGATGCTAACCCTAACACTAACCTTAACACTATCCTAGGGCTGATGCTAACCCTAACACTAACCCTAACACTATCCTAGAGCTGATGCTAACCCTAACCCTAACCCTAATACTATCCTTGGGCTGATGCTAACCCTAACGCTAACCCTAACACTATCCTAGGGCTGATGCTAACCCTAACACTAACACTATCCTAGGGCTGATGCTAACCCTAACCCTACGCCTAACACTATCCTAGGGCTGATGCTAACCCTAACCCTAACGCTAACACTATCCTAGGGCTGAGGCTAACCCTAACCCAAACACTATCCTAGGGCTGATGCTAACCCTAACCCTAACCCTAACACTATCCCAGGGCTGATGCTAACCCTAACCCTAACACTATCCTAGGGCTGATGCTAACCCTAACCCTAACCCTAACACTATCCTAGGGCTGATGCTAACCCTACCCTAACACTATCCTAGGGCTGATGCTAACCCTAACCATAACACTATCCTAGGGCTGATGCTAACCCTAACCCTAACCCTAACATTATCCCAGGGCTGATGCTAACCCTAACCCTAACACTATCCTAGGGCTGATGCTAACCCTAACCCTAACCCTAACACTATCCTAGGGCTGATGCTAACCCTAACCCTAACACTATCCTAGGGCTGATGCTAACGCTAACCCTAACCCTAACACTATCCTAGGCCTGATGATAACCCTAACCCTAACCCTAACACTATCCTAGGGTTTATGTTAACCCTAACCCTAACACTATCCTAGGGCTGATGCTAACCCTAACCCTAACACTATCCTAGGCCTGATGATCACCCTAACCCTAACCCTAACACTATCCTAGGGCTGATGCTAACCCTAACCCTAACACTATCCTAGGGCTGATGCTAACCCTAACCCTAACCTAACACTATCCTAGGGCTGATGGTAACCCTAACCCTAACCCTAACACTATCCTAGAGCTCATGCAAAACTTAACCCTAACCCTAACACTATCCTTGGGCTGATTCTAACCGTAACCGTAACACTATCCTAGGCCTGATGCTAACTCTAACCCTTACCCTAACACTATCCTAGGGCTGATGCTAAACGTAACCATAACCCTAACACTATCCTTGGGCTGATGCTAACCCTAACCCTAACGCTAACACTATGCTAGGGCTGATGCTAACCCTAACCCTAACACTATCCTAGGCCTAATGCTAACCCTAACCCTAACACTAACCTTGGGCTGATGCTAACCCTAACCCTAACCCTCACACTATCCTAGGCCTGATGCTAACCCTATCCCTGACCCTAACACTCTCCTAGGGCTGAGACTAACCCTAACCCTAACACTCTCCTAGCGCTGATGCTAACCCTAACCCTAACCCTAACACTATCCTAGGCCTGATGCTAACCCTATCCCTAACCATAACACTCTCCTAGGGCTGAGGCTAACCCTAACCCTAACACTATCCTAGGGCTGACGCTAACCCTAACCCTAACCCTAAAACTATCCTAGGGTTGATGCTAACCCTAACCCTAACACTATCCTAGGGCTGATGCTAACCCTAACCCTAACCCTAACACTATCCTAGGGCTGATGCTAACCCTAACCCTAACACTATCCTAGGGCAGATGCTAACCCTAACCCTAACCCTAACATTATCCCAGGGCTGATGCTAACCCTAACCCTAACACTATCCTAGGGCTGATGCTAACCCTAACCCTAACCCTAACACTATCCTAGGGCTGATGCTAACCCTAACACTAACCCTAACACTATCCTAGGGCTGATGCTAACCCTAACACTAACCCTAACACTATCCTAGAGCTGATGCTAACCCTAACCCTAACCCTAATACTATCCTTGGGCTGATGCTAACCCTAACGCTAACCCTAACACTATCCTAGGGCTGATGCTAACCCTAACACTAACACTATCCTAGGGCTGATGCTAACCCTAACCCTACTCCTAACACTATCCTAGGGCTGATGCTAACCCTAACCCTAACGCTAACACTATCCTAGGGCTGAGGCTAACCCTAACCCTAACACTATCCTACGGCTGATGCTAACCCTAACCCTAACACTAACACTATCCTAAGGCTGATGGTAACCCTAACACTAACACTATCCTAAGCCTGGTGAGAACCCTAACTCTAACCCTAACAGTATCCTAGGGCTGATGCTAACCCTAACCCTAATAATATCCTAGGGCTGATGCTAACACTAACCCTAACCCTAACACTATCCTAGGGCTGATGCTAACCCTAACCCTAACCCTAACACTATCCTAGGGCTGATGCTAACCCTAACCCTAACACTATCCTAGGCCTGATGATAACCCTAACCCTAACATTAACACTATCCTAGGGCTGATGCTAACCCTAACCCTAACACTATCCTAGGCCTGATGCTAACCCTAACCCTAACCCTAACACTATCCTAGGGCTGATGCTAACCTTAACCCTAACACTATCCTAGGGCTGATGATAACCCTAAACCTAACACTATCATAGGCCTGATGATAACCCTAACGCTAACCCTAACACTATCCTAGGGCTGATGCTAACCCTAACCCTAACACTATCCTAGGCCTGATGCTAACACTAACCCTAACCCTAACACTATCCTAGGGTTTATGTTAACCCTAACCCTAACACTATCCTAGGGCTGATGCTAACCCTAACCCTAACCCTAACACTATCCTAGGGCTGATTCTAACAATAACGCTAACCCTAACACTATCCTTGAACTTATGCTAACCCTAACCCTAACCCTAACACTATCCTAGGCCTGATGATAACCCTAACCCTAACCCTAACACTATCCTAGGGTTTATGTTAACCCTAAACCTAACACTATCCTAGGGCTGATGCTAACCCTAACCCTAACAGTATCCTAGGCCTGATGATAACCCTAACACTGACCCTAACACTATCCTAGGGCTGAGGCTAACCCTAACCCTAACACTATCCTAGGGCTGATGCTAAACTTAACCCTAACCCTAACACTATCCTAGGGCTGATGGTAACCCTAACCCTAACCCTAACACTATCCTAGAGCTGATGCAAAACTTAACCCTAACCCTAACACTATCCTTGGGCTGATTCTAACCGTAACCCTAACACTATCCTAGGCCTGATGCTAACCCTAACCCTTACCCTAACACTATCCTAGGGCTGATGCTAAACCTAACCATAACCCTAACACTATCCTTGGGCTGATGTTAACCCTAACCCTAACGCTAACACTATCCTAGGGCTGATGCTAACCCTAACCCTAACACTATCCTAGGCCTAATGCTAACCCTAACCCTAACACTATCCTTGGGCTGATGCTAACCCTAACCCTAACCCTCACACTATCCTAGGCCTGATGCTAACCCTATCCCTAACCCTAACACTCTCTTGGGCTGAGGCTAACCCTAACCCTAACACTCTCCTAGGGCTGATGCTAACCCTAACCCTAACCCTAACACTATCCTAGGCCTGATGCTAACCCTATCCCTAACCATAACACTCTCCTAGGGCTGAGGCTAACCCTAACACTAACACTATCCTAGGGCTGACGCTAACCCTAACCCTAACCCTAAAACTATCCTAGGGTGAATGCTAACCTTAACCCAAACACTATCCTAGGGCTGATGCTAACCCTAACCCTAACCCTAACACTATCCCAGGGCTGATGCTAACCCTAACCCTAACACTATCCTAGGGCTGATGCTAACCCTAACCCTAACACTATCCTAGGGCTGATGCTAACGCTAACCCTAACCCTAACACTATCCTAGGCCTGATGATAACCCTAACCCTAACCCTAACACTATCCTAGGGTTTATGTTAACCCTAACCCTAACACTATCCTAGGGCTGATGCTAACCCTAACCCTAACACTATCCTAGGCCTGATGATCACCCTAACCCTAACCCTAACACTATCCTAGGGCTGATGCTAACCCTAACCCTAACACTATCCTAGGGCTGATGCTAACCCTAACCCTAACCTAACACTATCCTAGGGCTGATGGTAACCCTAACCCTAACCCTAACACTATCCTAGAGCTCATGCAAATCTTAACCCTAACCCTAACACTATCCTTGGGCTGATTCTAACTGTAACCGTAACACTATCCTAGGCCTGATGCTAACTCTAACCCTTACCCTAACACTATCCTAGGGCTGATGCTAAACGTAACCATAACCCTAACACTATCCTTGGGCTGATGCTAACACTAACCCTAACGCTAACACTATGCTAGGGCTGATGCTAACCCTAACCCTAACACTATCCTAGGCCTAATGCTAACCCTAACCCTAACACTAACCTTGGGCTGATGCTAACCCTAACCCTAACCCTCACACTATCCTAGGCCTGATGCTAACCCTGTCCCTGACCCTAATACTCTCCTAGGGCTGAGACTAACCCTAACCCTAACACTCTCCTAGCGCTGATGCTAACCCTAACCCTAACCCTAACACTATCCTAGGCCTGATGCTAACCCTATCCCTAACCATAACACTCTCCTAGGGCTGAGGCTAACCCTAACCCTAACACTATCCTAGGGCTGACGCTAACCCTAACCCTAACCCTAAAACTATCCTAGGGTTGATGCTAACCCTAACCCTAACACTATCCTAGGGCTGATGCTAACCCTAACCCTAACCCTAACACTATCCTAGGGCTGATGCTAACCCTAAACCTAACACTATCCTAGGGCTGATGCTAACCCTAACCCTAACCCTAACATTATCCCAGGGCTGATGCTAACCCTAACCCTAACACTATCCTAGGGCTGATGCTAACCCTAACCCTAACCCTAACACTATCCTAGGGCTGATGCTAACCCTAACACTAACCCTAACACTATCCTAGGGCTGATGCTAACCCTAACACTAACCCTAACACTATCCTAGAGCTGATGCTAACCCTAACCCTAACCCTAATACTATCCTTGGGCTGATGCTAACCCTAACGCTAACCCTAACACTATCCTAGGGCTGATGCTAACCCTAACACTAACACTATCCTAGGGCTGATGCTAACCCTAACCCTACTCCTAACACTATCCTAGGGCTGATACTAACCCTAACCCTAACGCTAACACTATCCTAGGGCTGAGGCTAACCCTAACCCTAACACTATCCTACGGCTGATGCTAACCCTAACCCTAACACTAACACTATCCTAAGGCTGATGGTAACCCTAACACTAACACTATCCTAAGCCTGGTGAGAACCCTAACTCTAACCCTAACAGTATCCTAGGGCTGATGCTAACCCTAACCCTAATAATATCCTAGGGCTGATGCTAACACTAACCCTAACCCTAACACTATCCTAGGGCTGATGCTAACCCTAACCCTAACCCTAACACTATCCTAGGGCTGATGCTAACCCTAACCATAACACTATCCTAGGCCTGATGATAACCCTAACCCTAACCCTAACACTATCCTAGGGCTGATGCTAACCCTAACCCTAACACTATCCTAGGCCTGATGCTAACCCTAACCCTAACCCTAACACTATCCTAGGGCTGATGCTAACCATAACCCTAACACTATCCTAGGGCTGATGATAACCCTAAACCTAACACTATCATAGGCCTGATGATAACCCTAACGCTAACCCTAACACTATCCTAGGGCTGATGCTAACCCTAACCCTAACACTATCCTAGGCCTGATGCTAACACTAACCCTAACCCTAACACTATCCTAGGGTTTATGTTAACCCTAACCCTAACACTATCCTAGGGCTGATGCTAACCCTAACCCTAACCCTAACACTATCCTAGGGCTGATTCTAACCCTAACGCTAACCCTAACACTATCCTTGAACTTATGCTAACCCTAACCCTAACCCTAACACTATCCTAGGCCTGATGATAACCCTAACCCTAACCCTAACACTATCCTAGGGTTTATGTTAACCCTAAACCTAACACTATCCTAGGGCTGATGCTAACCCTAACCCTAACAGTATCCTAGGCCTGATGATAACCCTAACACTGACCCTAACACTATCCTAGGGCTGAGGCTAACCCTAACCCTAACACTATCCTAGGGCTGATGCTAAACTTAACCCTAACCCTAACACTATCCTAGGGCTGATGGTAACCCTAACCCTAACCCTAACACTATCCTAGAGCTGATGCAAAACTTAACCCTAACCCTAACACTATCCTTGGGCTGATTCTAACCGTAACCCTAACACTATCCTAGGCCTGATGCTAACCCTAACCCTTACCCTAACACTATCCTAGGGCTGATGCTAAACCTAACCATAACCCTAACACTATCCTTGGGCTGATGCTAACCCTAACCCTAACGCTAACACTATCCTAGGGCTGATGCTAACCCTAACCCTAACACTATCCTAGGCCTAATGCTAACCCTAACCCTAACACTATCCTTGGGCTGATGCTAACCCTAACCCTAACCCTCACACTATCCTAGGCCTGATGCTAACCCTATCCCTAACCCTAACACTCTCCTAGGGCTGAGGCTAACCCTAACCCTAACACTCTCCTAGGGCTGATGCTAACCCTAACCCTAACCCTAACACTATCCTAGGCCTGATGCTAACCCTATCCCTAACCATAACACTCTCCTAGGGCTGAGGCTAACCCTAACACTAACACTATCCTAGGGCTGACGCTAACCCTAACCCTAACCCTAAAACTATCCTAGGGTGAATGCTAACCTTAACCCAAACACTATCCTAGGGCTGATGCTAACCCTAACCCTAACCCTAACACTATCCCAGGGCTGATGCTAACCCTAACCCTAACACTATCCTAGGGCTGATGCTAACCCTAACCCTAACCCTAACACTATCCTAGGGCTGATGCTAACCCTAACCCTAACACTATCCTAGGGCTGATGCTAACCCTAACCCTAACACTATCCTAGGGCTGATGCTAACCCTAACCCTAACCCTAACATTATCCCAGGGCTGATGCTAACCCTAACCCTAACACTATCCTAGGGCTGATGCTAACCCTAACCCTAACCCTAACACTATCCTAGGGCTGATGCTAACCCTAACACTAACCCTAACACTATCCTAGGGCTGATGCTAACCCTAACACTAACCCTAACACTATCCTAGAGCTGATGCTAACCCTAACCCTAACCCTAATACTATCCTTGGGCTGATGCTAACCCTAACGCTAACCCTAACACTATCCTAGGGCTGATGCTAACCCTAACACTAACACTATCCTAGGGCTGATGCTAACCCTAACCCTACGCCTAACACTATCCTAGGGCTGATGCTAACCCTAACCCTAACGCTAACACTATCCTAGGGCTGAGGCTAACCCTAACCCTAACACTATCCTACGGCTGATGCTAACCCTAACCCTAACCCTAACACTATCCTAAGGCTGATGGTAACCCTAACACTAACTCTATCCTAAGCCTGGTGAGAACCCTAACTCTAACCCTAACAGTATCCTAGGGCTGATGCTAACCCTAACCCTAATAATATCCTAGGGCTGATGCTAACACTAACCCTAACCCTAACACTATCCTAGGGCTGATGCTAACCCTAACCGTAACCCTAACACTATCCTAGGGCTGATGCTAACCATAACCATAACACTATCCTAGGCCTGATGATAACCCTAACCCTAACCCTAACACTATCCTAGGGATGATGCTAACCCTAACCCTAACACTATCCTAGGCCTGATGCTAACCCTAACCCTAACCCTAACACTATCCTAGGGCTGATGCTAACCCTAACCCTAACACTATCCTAGGGCTGATGATAACCCTAACCCTAACACTATCATAGGCCTGATGATAACCCTAACCCTAACCCTGACACTATCCTAGGGCTGATGCTAACCCTAACCCTAACACTATCCTAGGCCTGATGCTAACCCTAACCCTAACCCTAACACTATCCTAGGGTTTATGTTAACCCTAACCCTAACACTATCCTAGGGCTGATGCTAACCCTAACCCTAACCCTAACACTATCCTAGGGCTGATTCTTACCCTAACGCTAACCCTAACAGTATCC
Organism: Lemur catta; assembly: GCF_020740605.2. NCBI lineage: Eukaryota > Metazoa > Chordata > Mammalia > Primates > Lemuridae > Lemur > Lemur catta. The sequence goes on along the minus strand of NW_025423886.1, from coordinate 318,366 downwards.
TTGATCTTATGCTAACCCTAACCCTAACCCTAACACTATCCTAGGCCTGATGATAACCCTAACTCTAACCCTAACACTATCCTAGGGTTTATGTTAACCCTAACCCTAACACTATCCTAGGGCTGATGCTAACCCTAACCCTAACCCTAACAGTATCCTAGGGCGGATGCTAACCCTAACCCTAACCCTAACACTACCCTAGGGCTGATGCTAACCCTAACCCTAACTCTGAACTATCTTAGGGCTGAGGCTAACCCTAACCCTAACACTATCCTACGGCTGATGCTAACCCTAACCCTGACACTACCCTAGGCCTGATGCAAACCCGAACCCTAACCCTAACACTATCCTAGTGCTGATGCTAACCCTAACCCTAACACTATCCTAGGGCTGATGCTAACCCTAACACTAACCCTAACACTATCCTAGGGCTGATGCTAACCCTAACCCTAACACTATCCTAGGCCTGATGATAACCCTAACCCTAACCCTAACACTATCCTAGGGCTGATGCTAACCCTAACCCTAACACTATCCTAGGGCTGATGCTAACCCTAACCCTAACCCTAACACTATCCTAGGGCTGATGGTAACCCTAACACTAACCCTAACACTATCCTTGGGCTGATTCTAACCGTAACCCTAACACTATCCTAGGCCTGATGCTATCCCTAACCCTTACCCTAACACTATCCTAGGGCTGATGCTAAACCTAACCATAACCCTAACACTATCCTAGGGCTGATGCTAACCCTAACCCTAACCCTAACACTATCCTAGGGGTGATGCTAACCCTAACCCTAACACTATGCTAGGCCTGATGCTAACCCTAACCCTAACAGTATCCTAGGGCTGATGCTAACCCTAACCCTAACCCTCACACTATCCTAGGCCTGATGCTAACCCTATCCATAACCCTAACACTCTCCTAGGGCTGAGGCTAACTCTAACCCTAACACTATCCTAGGGCTGATGCTAACCCTAACCCTAACCCAAACACTATCCTAGGGTTGATGCTAACCCTAACCCTAACACTATCCTAGGGCTGATGCTAACCCTAACCCTAACCCTAACACTATCCTAGGGCTGATGCTAACCCTAACCCTAACACTATCCTGGACCTGATGCTAACACTAACCCTAACCCTAACACTATCCTAGGGCTGATGCTAACCCTAACCCTAACACTATCCTTGGGCTGATGCTAACCCTAACCCTAACCCTAACACTATCCTAGGGCAGATGCTAACCCTAACCATAACCCTAACACTATCCTTGAACTGATACTAACCCTAACCCTAACCCTAACACTATCCTAGGCCTGATGATAACCTTAACCCTAACCCTAACACTATCCTAGGGTTTATGTTAACCCTAACCTTAACACTGTCCTAGGGCTGATGCTAACCCTAACCCTAACCCTAACACTATCCTAGGGCTGATGCTAACCCTAACCCTAACCCTCACACTATCCTAGGCCTGATGCTAACCCTATCCCTAACCCTAACACTCTCCTAGGGCTGAGGCTAACCCAAACCCTAACACTCTCCTAGGGCTGATGCTAACCCTAACCCTAACCCTAACACTATCCTGGGCCTGATGCTAACCCTATCCCTAACCATAACACTCTCCTAGGGCTGAGGCTAACCCTAACCCTAACACTATCCTAGGGCTGACGCTAACCCTAACCCTAACCCTAAAACTATCCTAGGGTTGATGCTAACCTTAACCCAAACACTATCCTAGGGCTGATGCTAACCCTAACCCTAACACTATCCTTGGGCTGATGCTAACCCTAACCCTAACCCTAACACTATCCTAGGGCTGATGCTAACCCTAACCCTAACACTATCCTAGGGCTGATGCTAACCCTAACCCTAACCCTAACATTATCCCAGGGCTGATGCTAACCCTAACCCTAACACTATCCTAGGGCTGATGCTAACCCTAACCCTAACCCTAACACTATCCTAGGGCTGATGCTAACCCTAACCCTAACCCTAACACTATCCTAGGGCTGATGCTAACCCTAACCCTAACACTATCCTAGGGCTGATGCTAACCCTAACACTAACCCTAACACTATCCTAGAGCTGATGCTAACCCTAACCCTAACCCTAATACTATCCTTGGGCTGATGCTAACCCTAACGCTAACCCTAACACTATCCTAGGGCTGATGCTAACCCTAACACTAACATTATCCTAGGGCTGATGCTAACCCTAACCATACGCCTAACACTATCCTAGGGCTGATGCTAACCCTAACCCTAACGCTAACATTATCCTAGGGCTGAGGCTAACCCTAACCCTAACACTATCCTACGGCTGATGCTAACCCTAACCCTAACCCTAACACTATCCTAAGGCTGATGGTAACCCTAACACTAACACTATCCTAAGCCTGGTGAGAACCCTAACTCTAACCCTAACAGTATCCTAGGGCTGATGCTAACCCTAACCCTAACACTATCCTTGGGCTGATTCTAACCGTAACCCTAACACTATCCTAGGCCTGATGCTAACCCTAACCCTTACCCTAACACTATCCTAGGGCTGATGCTAAACCTAACCCTAACCCTAACACTATCCTAGGGCTGACGCTAACCCTAACCCTAACCCTAAAACTATCCTAGGGTGAATGCTAACCTTAACCCAAACACTATCCTAGGGCTGATGCTAACCCTAACCCTAACCCTAACACTATCCCAGGGCTGATGCTAACCCTAACCCTAACACTATCCTAGGGCTGATGCTAACCCTAACCCTAACCCTAACACTATCCTCGGGCTGATGCTAACCCTAACCCTAACACTATCCTAGGGCTGATGCTAACCCTAACCCTAACACTATCCTAGGGCTGATGCTAACCCTAACCCTAACCCTAACATTATCCCAGGGCTGATGCTAACCCTAACCCTAACACTATCCTAGGGCTGATGCTAACCCTAACCCTAACCCTAACACTATCCTAGGGCTGATGCTAATCCTAACACTAACCTTAACACTATCCTAGGGCTGATGCTAACCCTAACACTAACCCTAACACTATCCTAGAGCTGATGCTAACCCTAACCCTAACCCTAATACTATCCTTGGGCTGATGCTAACCCTAACGCTAACCCTAACACTATCCTAGGGCTGATGCTAACCCTAACACTAACACTATCCTAGGGCTGATGCTAACCCTAACCCTACGCCTAACACTATCCTAGGGCTGATGCTAACCCTAACCCTAACGCTAACACTATCCTAGGGCTGAGGCTAACCCTAACCCAAACACTATCCTAGGGCTGATGCTAACCCTAACCCTAACCCTAACACTATCCCAGGGCTGATGCTAACCCTAACCCTAACACTATCCTAGGGCTGATGCTAACCCTAACCCTAACCCTAACACTATCCTTGGGCTGATGCTAACCCGAACCCTAACAGTATCCTAGGGCTGATGCTAACCCTAACCCTAACACTATCCTAGGGCTGATGCTAACCCTAACCCTAACCCTAACATTATCCCAGGGTTGTTGCTAACCCTAACCCTAACACTATCCTAGGGCTGATGCTAACCCTAACCCTAACACTAACACTATCCCAGGGCTGATGCTAACCCTAACCCTAACACTATCCTAGGGCTGATGCTAACCCTAACCCTAACCCTAACACTATCCTAGGCCTGATGATAACCCTAACCCTAACCCTAACACTATCCTAGGGTTTATGTTAACCCTAACCCTAACACTATCCTAGGGATGATGCTAACCCTAACCCTAACACTATCCTAGGCCTGATGATAACCCTAACCCTAACCCTAACACTATCCTAGGGCTGATGCTAACCCTAACCCTAACACTATCCTAGGGCTGATGCTAACCCTAACCCTAACCCTAACACTATCCTAGGGCTGATGGTAACCCTAACCCTAACCCTAACACTATCCTAGAGCTGATGCAAAACTTAACCCTAACCCTAACACTATCCTTGGGCTGATTCTAACCGTAACCCTAACACTATCCTAGGCCTGATGCTAACCCTAACCCTTACCCTAACACTATCCTAGGGCTGATGCTAAACGTAACCATAACCCTAAAACTATCCTTGGGCTGATGCTAACCCTAATCCTAACGCTAACACTATGCTAGGGCTGATGCTAACCCTAACCCTAACACTATCCTAGGCCTAATGCTAACCCTAACCCTAACACTATCCTTGGGCTGATGCTAACCCTATCCCTAACCCTAACACTCTCCTAGGGCTGAGGCTAACCCTAACCCTAACACTCTCCTAGCGCTGATGCTAACCCTAACCCTAACCCTAACACTATCCTAGGCCTGATGCTAACCCTATCCCTAACCATAACACTCTCCTAGGGCTGAGGCTAACCCTAACCCTAACACTATCCTAGGGCTGACGCTAACCCTAACCCTAACCCTAAAACTATCCTAGGGTTGATGCTAACCCTAACCCTAACACTATTCTAGGGCTGATGCTAACCCTAACCCTAACCCTAACACTATCCTAGGGCTGATGCTAACCCTAACACTAACACTATCCTAGGGCTGATGCTAACCCTAACCCTACGCCTAACACTATCCTAGGGCTGATGCTAACCCTAACCCTAACGCTAACACTATCCTAGGGCTGAGGCTAACCCTAACCCTAACACTATCCTACGGCTGATGCTAACCCTAACCCTAACCCTAACACTATCCTAAGGCTGATGGTAACCCTAACACTAACACTATCCTAAGCCTGGTGAGAACCCTAACTCTAACCCTAACAGTATCCTAGGGCTGATGCTAACCCTAACCCTAATAATATCCTAGGGCTGATGCTAACACTAACCCTAACCCTAACACTATCCTGGGGCTGATGCTAACCCTAACCCTAACCGTAACACTATGCTAGGGCTGATGCTAACCCTAACCCTAACACTATCCTAGGCCTGATGATAACCCTAACCTTAACCCTAACACTATCCTAGGGCTGATGCTAACCCTAACCCTAACACTATCCTAGGCCTGATGCTAACCCTAACCCTAACCCTAACACTATCCTAGGGCTGATGCTAACCCTAACCCTAACACTATCATAGGCCTGATGATAACCCTAACGCTAACCCTAACACTATCCTAGGGCTGATGCTAACCCTAACCCTAACACTATCCTAGGCCTGATGCTAACACTAACCCTAACCCTAACACTATCCTAGGGTTTATGTTAACCCTAACCCTAACACTATCCTATGGCTGATGCTAACCCTAACCATAACCCTAACACTATCCTAGGGCTGATTCTAACCCTAACGCTAACCCTAACACTATCCTTGAACTTATGCTAACCCTAACCCTAACCCTAACACTATCCTAGGCCTGATGATAACCCTAACCCTAACCCTAACACTATCCTAGGGTTTATGTTAACCCTAAACCTAACACTATCCTAGGGCTTATGCTAACCCTAACCCTAACACTATCCTAGGCCTGATGATAACCCTAACCCTAACCCTAACACTATCCTAGGGCTGAGGCTAACCCTAACCCTAACACTATCCTAGGGCTGATGCTAAACTTAACCCTAACCCTAACACTATCCTAGGGCTGATGGTAACCCTAACCCTAACCCTAACACTATCCTAGAGCTGATGCAAAACTTAACCCTAACCCTAACACTATCCTTGGGCTGATTCTAACCGTAACCCTTACACTATCATAGGGCTGATGCTAACCCTAACCCTTACCCTAACACTATCCTAGGGCTGATGCTAAACCTAACCATAACACTAACACTATCCTTGGGCTGATGCTAACCCTAACCCTAACGCTAACACTATCCTAGGGCTGATGCTAACCCTAACCCTAACACTATCCTAGGCCTAATGCTAACCCTAACCCTAACACTATCCTTGGGCTGATGCTAACCCTAACCCTAACCCTCACACTATCCTAGGCCTGATGCTAACCCTATCCCTAACACTAACACTCTCCTAGGGCTGAGGCTAACCCTAACCCTAACACTCTCCTAGGGCTGATGCTAACCCTAACCCTAACCCTAACACTATCCTAGGGCTGACGCTAACCCTAACCCTAACCCTAAAACTATCCTAGGGTGAATGCTAACCTTAACCCAAACACTATCCTAGGGCTGATTCTAACCCTAACCCTAACCCTAACACTATCCCAGGGCTGATGCTAACCCTAACCCTAACACTATCCTAGGGCTGATGCTAACCCTAACCCTAACCCTAACACTATCCTAGGGCTGATGCTAACCCTAACCCTAACACTATCCTAGGGCTGATGCTAACCCTAACCCTAACACTATCCTAGGGCTGATGCTAACCCTAACCCTAACCCTAACATTATCCCAGGGCTGATGCTAACCCTAACCCTAACACTATCCTAGGGCTGATGCTAACCCTAACCCTAACCCTAACACTATCCTAGGGCTGATGCTAACCCTAACACTAACCCTAACACTATCCAAGGGCTGATGCTAACCCTAACACTAACCCTAACACTATCCTAGAGCTGATGCTAACCCTAACCCTAACCCTAATACTATCCTTGGGCTGATGCTAACCCTAACGCTAACCCTAACACTATCCTAGGGCTGATGCTAACCCTAACACTAACACTATCCTAGGGCTGATGCTAACCCTAACCCTAACGCTAACACTATCCTAGGGCTGAGGCTAACCCTAACCCAAACACTATCCTAGGGCTGATGCTAACCCTAACCCTAACCCTAACACTATCCCAGGGCTGATGCTAACCCTAACCCTAACACTATCCTAGGGCTGATGCTAACCCTAACCCTAACCCTAACACTATCCTAGGGCTGATGCTAACCCTAACCCTAACACTATCCTAGGGCTGATGCTAACCCTAACCCTAACACTATCCTAGGGCTGATGCTAACCCTAACCCTAACCCTAACATTATCCCAGGGCTGATGCTAACCCTAACCCTAACACTATCCTAGGGCTGATGCTAACCCTAACCCTAACCCTAACACTATCCTAGGGCTGATGCTAACCCTGACCCTAACACTATCCTAGGGCTGATGCTAACCCTAACCCTAACCCTAACACTATCCTAGGCCTGATGATAACCCTAACCCTAACCCTAACACTATCCTAGGGTTTATGTTAACCCTAACCCTAACACTATCCTAGGGCTGATGCTAACCCTAACCCTAACACTATCCTAGGCCTGATGATAACCCTAACCCTAACCCTAACACTATCCTAGGGCTGATGCTAACCGTAACCCTAACACTATCCTAGGGCTGATGCTAACCCTAACCCTAACCCTAACACTATCCTGGGGCTGATGGTAACCCTAACCCTAACCCTAACAATATCCTAGAGCTGATGCAAAACTTAACCCTAACCCTAACACTATCCTTGGGCTGATTCTAACCGTAACCCTAACACTATCCTAGGCCTGATGCTAACCCTAACCCTTACCCTAACACTATCCTAGGGCTGATGCTAAACGTAACCATAACCCTAACACTATCCTTGGGCTGATGCTAACCCTAACCCTAACGCTAACACTATGCTAGGGCTGATGCTAACCCTAACCCTAACACTATCCTAGGCCTAATGCTAACCCTAACCCTAACACTATCCTTGGGCTCATGCTAACCCTAACCCTAACACTATCCTAGGCCTGATGCTAACCCTATCCCTAACCATAACACTCTCCTAGGGCTGAGGCTAACCCTAACCTTAACACTATCCTAGGGCTGACGCTAACCCTAACCCTAACCCTAAAACTATCCTAGGGTGAATGTTAACCTTAACCCAAACACTATCCTAGGGCTGATGCTAACCCTAACCCTAACCCTAACACTATCTCAGGGCTGATGCTAACCCTAACCCTAACACTATCCTAGGGCTGATGCTAACCCTAACCCTAACCCTAACACTATCCTAGGGCTGATGCTAACCCTAACCCTAACACTATCCTAGGGCTGATGCTAACCCTAACCCTAACACTATCCTAGGGCTGATGCTAACCCTAACCCTAACCCTAACATTATCCCAGGGCTGATGCTAACCCTAACCCTAACACTATCCTAGGGCTGATGCTAACCCTAACCCTAACCCTAACACTATCCTAGGGCTGATGCTAACCCTAACACTAACCCTAACACTATCCTAGGGCTGATGCTAACCCTAACACTAACCCTAACACTATCCTAGAGCTGATGCTAACCCTAACCCTAACCCTAATACTATCCTTGGGCTGATGCTAACCCTAACGCTAACCCTAACACTATCCTAGGGCTGATGCTAACCCTAACACTAACACTATCCTAGGGCTGATGCTAACCCTAACCCTACGCCTGACACTATCCTAGGGCTGATGCTAACCCTAACCTTAATGCTAACACTATCCTAGGGCTGAGGCTAACCCTAACCCTAACACTATCCTACGGCTGATGCTAACCCTAACCCTAACCCTAACACTATCCTAAGGCTGATGGTAACCCTAACACTAACTCTATCCTAAGCCTGGTGAGAACCCTAACTCTAACCCTAACAGTATCCTAGGGCTGATGCTAACCCTAACCCTAATAATATCCTAGGGCTGATGCTAACACTAACCCTAACCCTAACCCTAACACTATCCCAGGGCTGATGCTAACCCTAACCCTAACACTATCCTAGGGCTGATGCTAACCCTAACCCTAACCCTAACACTATCCTAGGGCTGATGCTAACCCTAACCCTAACACTATCCTAGGGCTGATGCTAACCCTAACCCTAACACTATCCTAGGGCTGATGCTAACCCTAACCCTAACCCTAACATTATCCCAGGGCTGATGCTAACCCTAACCCTAACACTATCCTAGGGCTGATGCTAACCCTAACCCTAACCCTAACACTATCCTAGGGCTGATGCTAACCCTAACACTAACCTTAACACTATCCTAGGAATGATGCTAACCCTAACACTAACCCTAACACTATCCTAGAGCTGATGCTAACCCTAACCCTAACCCTAATACTATCCTTGGGCTGATGGTAACCCTAACGCTAACCCTAACACTATCCTAGGGCTGATGCTAACCCTAACACTAACACTATCCTAGGGCTGATGCTAACCCTAACCCTACGCCTAACACTATCCTAGGGCTGATTCTAACCCTAACCCTAACTCTAACACTATCCTAGGGCTGAGGCTAACCCTAACCCAAACACTATCCTAGGGCTGATGCTAATCCTAACCCTAACCCTAACACTATCCCAGGGCTGATGCTAACCCTAACCCTAACACTATCCTAGGGCTGATGCTAACCCTAACCCTAACCCTAACACTATCATAGGGCTGATGCTAACCCTAACCCTAACACTATCCTAGGGCTGATGCTAACCCTAACCCTAACACTATCCTAGGGCTGATGCTAACCCTAACCCTAACCCTAACATTATCCCAGGGCTGATGCTAACCCTAACCCTAACACTATCCTAGGGCTGATGCTAACCCTAACCCTAACCCTAACACTATCCTACGGCTGATGCTAACCCTAACCCTAACACTATCCTAGGGCAGATGCTAACCCTAACCCTAACCCTAACACTATCCTAGGCCTGATGATAACCCTAACCCTAACCCTAACACTATCCTAGGGTTTATGTTAACCCTAACCCTAACACTATCCTAGGGCTGATGCTAACCCTAACCCTAACACTATCCTAGGCCTGATGATAACCCTAACCCTAACCCTGACACTATCCTAGGGCTGATGCTAACCCTAACCCTAACACTATCCTAGGGCTGATGCTAACCCTAACTCTAACCCTAACACTATCCTAGGGCTGATGGTAACCCTAACCCTAACCCTAACACTATCCTAGAGCTGATGCAAAACTTAACCCTAACCCTAACACTATCCTTGGGCTGATTCTAACCGTAACCCTAACACTATCCTAGGCCTGATGCTAACCCTAACCCTTACCCTAACACTATCCTAGGGCTGATGCTAAACGTAACCATAACCCTAACACTATCCTTGGGCTGATGCTAACCCTAACCCTAACGCTAACACTATGCTAGGGCTGATGCTAACCCTAACCCTAACACTATCCTAGGCCTAATGCTAACCCTAACCCTAACACTATCCTTGGGCTGATGCTAACCCTAACCCTAACACTATCCTAGGCCTGATGCTAACCCTAACCCTAACCCTAACACTATCCCAGGGCTGATGCTAACCCTAACCCTAACACTATCCTAGGGCTGATGCTAACCCTAACCCTAACCCTAACACTATCCTAGGGCTGATGCTAACCCTAACCCTAACACTATCCTAGGGCTGATGCTAACCCTAACCCTAACACTATCCTAGGGCTGATGCTAACCCTAACCCTAACCCTAACATTATCCCAGGGCTGATGCTAACCCTAACCCTAACACTATCCTAGGGCTGATGCTAACCCTAACCCTAACCCTAACACTATCCTAGGGCTGATGCTAACCCTAACACTAACCCTAACACTATCCTAGGGCGGATGCTAACTCTAACACTAACCCTAACACTATCCTAGAGCTGATGCTAACCCTAACCCTAACCCTAATACTATCCTTGGGCTGATGCTAACCCTAACGCTAACCCTAACACTATCCTAGGGCTGATGCTAACCCTGACACTAACACTATCCTAGGGCTGATGCTAACCCTAACACTACGCTTAACACTATCCTAGGGCTGATGCTAACCCTAACCCTAACGCTAACACTATCCTAGGGCTGAGGCTAACCCTAACCCTAACACTATCCTACGGCTGATGCTAACCCTAACCCTAACCCTAACACTATCCTAAGGCTGATGGTAACCCTAACACTAACTCTATCCTAAGCCTGGTGAGAACCCTAACTCTAACCCTAACAGTATCCTAGGGCTGATGCTAACCCTAACCCTAATAATATCCTAGGGCTGATGCTAACACTAACCCTAACCCTAACACTATCCCAGGGCTGAAGCTAACCCTAACCCTAACACTATCCTAGGGCTGATGCTAACCCTAACCCTAACCCTAACACTATCCTAGGGCTGATGCTAACCCTAACCCTAACACTATCCTAGGGCTGATGCTAACCCTAACCCTAACACTATCCTAGGGCTGATGCTAACCCTAACCCTAACCCTAACATTATCCCAGGGCTGATGCTAACCCTAACCCTAACACTATCCTAGGGCTGATGCTAACCCTAACCCTAACCCTAACACTATCCTAGGGCTGATGCTAACCCTAACACTAACCTTAACACTATCCTAGGGCTGATGCTAACCCTAACACTAACCCTAACACTATCCTAGAGCTGATGCTAACCCTAACTTTAACCCTAATACTATCCTTGGGCTGATGCTAACCCTAACGCTAACCCTAACACTATCCTAGGGCTGATGCTAACCCTAACACTAACACTATCCTAGGGCTGATGCTAACCCTAACCCTACGCCTAACACTATCCTAGGGCTGATGCTAACCCTAACCCTAACGCTAACACTATCCTAGGGCTGAGGCTAACCCTAACCCAAACACTATCCTAGGGCTGATGCTAACCCTAACCCTAACCCTAACACTATCCCAGGGCTGATGCTAACCCTAACCCTAACACTATCCTAGGGCTGATGCTAACCCTAACCCTAACCCGAACACTATCCTAGGGCTGATGCTAACCCTAACCCTAACACTATCCTAGGGCTGATGCTAACCCTAACCCTAACACTATCCTAGGGCTGATGCTAACCCTAACCCTAACCCTAACATTATCCCAGGGCTGATGCTAACCCTAATCCTAACACTATCCTAGGGCTGATGCTAACCCTAACCCTAACCCTAACACTATCCTAGGGCTGATGCTAACCCTAACACTAACACTATCCTAGGGCTGATGCTAACCCTAACCCTAACCCTAACACTATCCTAGGCCTGATGATAACCCTAACCCTAACCCTAACACTATCCTAGGGTTTATGTTAACCCTAACCCTAACACTATCCTAGGGCTGATGCTAACCCTAACCCTAACACTATCCTAGGCCTGATGATAACCCTAACCCTAACCCTAACACTATCCTAGGGCTGATGCTAACCCTAACCCTAACACTATCCTAGGGCTGATGCTAACCCTAACCCTAACCCTAACACTATCCTAGGGCTGATGGTATCCCTAACCCTAACCCTAACACTATCCTAGAGCTGATGCAAAACTTAACCCTAACCCTAACACTATCCTTGGGCTGATTCTAACCGTAACCCTAACACTATCCTAGGCCTGATGCTAACCCTAACCCTTACCCTAACACTATCCTAGGGCTGATGCTAAACGTAACCATAACCCTAACACTATCCTTGGGCTGATGCTAACCCTAACCCTAACGCTAACACTATGCTAGGGCTGATGCTAACCCTAACCCTAACACTATCCTAGGCCTAATGCTAACCCTAACCCTAACACTATCCTAGGCCTGATGCTAACCCTATCCCTAACCCTAACACTCTCCTAGGGCTGAGGCTAACCCTAACCCTAACACTCTAATAGCGCTGATGCTAACCCTAACCCTAACCCTAACACTATCCTAGGCCTGATGCTAACCCTATCCCTAACCATAACACTCTCCTAGGGCTGAGGCTATCCCTAACCCTAACACTATCCTAGGGCTGACGCTAACCCTAACCCTAACCCTAAAACTATCCTAGGGTTGATGCTAACCCTAACCCTAACACTATCCTAGGGCTGATGCTAACCCTAACCCTAACCCTAACACTATCCTAGGGCTGATGCTAACCCTAACCCTAACACTATCCTAGGTCTGATGCTAACGCTAACCCTAACCGTAACATTATCCCAGGGCTGATGCTTACCCTAACCCTAACACTATCCTAGGGCTGATGCTAACCCTAACCCTAACCCTAACACTATCCTAGGGCTGATGCTAACCCTAACACTAACCCTAACACTATCCTAGGGCTGATGCTAACCCTAACACTAACCCTAACACTATCCTAGAGCTGATGCTAACCCTAACCCTAACCCTAATACTATCCTTGGGCTGATGCTAACCCTAACGCTAACCCTAACACTATCCTAGGGCTGATGCTAACCCTAACACTAACACTATCCTAGGGCTGATGCTAACCCTAACCCTACTCCTAACACTATCCTAGGGCTGATGCTAACCCTAACCCTAACCCTAACACTATCCTAAGGCTGATGGTAACCCTAACACTAACACTATCCTAAGCCTGGTGAGAACCCTAACTCTAACCCTAACAGTATCTTACGGCTGATGCTAACCCTAACCCTAATAATATCCTAGGGCTGATGCTAACACTAACCCTAACCCTAACACTATCCTAGGGCTGATGCTAACCCTAACCCTAACCCTAACACTATGCTAGGGCTGATGCTAACCCTAACCCTAACACTATCCTAGGCCTGATGATAACCCTAACCCTAACCCTAACACTATCCTAGGGCTGATGCTAACCCTAACCCTAACACTATCCTAGGCCTGATGCTAACCCTAACCCTAACCCTAACACTATCCTAGGGCTGATGCTAACCCTAACCCTAACACTATCCTAGGGCTGATGATAACCCTAACCCTAACACTATCATAGGCCTGATGATAACCCTAACGCTAACCCTAACACTATCCTAGGGCTGATGCTAACCCTAACCCTAACACTATCCTAGGCCTGATGCTAACACTAACCCTAACCCTAACACTATCCTAGGGTTTATGTTAACCCTAACACTAACACTATCCTAGGGCTGATGCTAACCCTAACCATAACCCTAACACTATCCTAGGGCTGATTCTAACCCTAACGCTAACCCTAACACTATCCTTGAACTTATGCTAACCCTAACCCTAACCCTAACACTATCCTAGGCCTGATGATAACCCTAACCCTAACCCTAACACTATCCTAGGGTTTATGTTAACCCTAAACCTAACACTATCCTAGGGCTGATGCTAACCCTAACCCTAACACTATCCTAGGCCTGATGATAACCCTAACCCTAACCCTAACACTATCCTAGGGCTGAGGCTAACCCTAACCCTAACACTATCCTAGGGCTGATGCTAAACTTAACCCTAACCCTAACACTATCCTAGGGCTGATGGTAACCCTAACCCTAACCCTAACACTATCCTAGAGCTGATGCAAAACTTAACCCTAACCCTAACACTATCCTTGGGCTGATTCTAACCGTAACCCTAACACTATCCTAGGCCTGATGCTAACCCTAACCCTTACCCTAACACTATCCTAGGGCTGATGCTAAACCTAACCATAACCCTAACACTATCCTTGGGCTGATGCTAACCCTAACCCTAACGCTAACACTATCCTAGGGCTGATGCTAACCCTAACCCTAACACTATCCTAGGCCTAATGCTAACCCTAACCCTAACACTATCCTTGGGCTGATGCTAACCCTAACCCTAACCCTCACACTATCCTAGGCCTGATGCTAACCCTATCCCTAACCCTAACACTCTCCTAGGGCTCAGGCTAACCCTAACCCTAACACTCTCCTAGGGCTGATGCTAACCCTAACCCTAACCCTAACACTATCCTAGGCCTGATGCTAACCCTATCCCTAACCATAACACTCTCCTAGGGCTGAGGCTAACCCTAACCCTAACACTATCCTAGGGCTGACGCTAACCCTAACCCTAACCCTAAAACTATCCTAGGGTGAATGCTAACCTTAACCCAAACACTATCCTAGGGCTGATGCTAACCCTAACCCTAACCCTAACACTATCCCAGGGCTGATGCTAACCCTAACCCTAACACTATCCTAGGGCAGATGCTAACCCTAACCCTAACCCTAACACTATCCTAGGGCTGATGCTAACCCTAACCCTAACACTATCCTAGGGCTGATGCTAACCCTAACCCTAACACTATTCTAGGGCTGATGCTAACCCTAACCCTAACCCTAACATTATCCCAGGGCTGATGCTAACCCTAACCCTAACACTATCCTAGGGCTGATGCTAACCCTAACCCTAACCCTAACACTATCCTAGGGCTGATGCTAACCCTAACACTAACCCTAACACTATCCTAGGGCTGATGCTAACCCTAACACTAACCCTAACACTATCCTAGAGCTGATGCTAACCCTAACCGTAACCCTAATACTATCCTTGGGCTGATGCTAACCCTAACGCTAACCCTAACACTATCCTAGGGCTGATGCTAACCCTAACACTAACACTATCCTAGGGCTGATGCTAACCCTAACCCTACGCCTAACACTATCCTAGGGCTGATGCTAACCCTAACCTTAACGCTAACACTATCCTAGGGCTGAGGCTAACCCTAACCCTAACACTATCCTACGGCTGATGCTAACCCTAACCCTAACCCTAACACTATCCTAAGGCTGAGGGTAACCCTAACACTAACTCTATCCTAAGCCTGGTGAGAACCCTAACTCTAACCCTAACAGTATCCTAGGACTGATGCTAACCCTAACACTAATAATATCCTAGGGCTGATGCTAACACTAACCCTAACCCTAACACTATCCCAGGGCTGATGCTAACCCTAACCCTAACACTATCCTAGGGCTGATGCTAACCCTAACCCTAACCCTAACACTATCCTAGGGCTGATGCTAACCCTAACCCTAACACTCTCCTAGGGTTGATGCTAACCCTAACCCTAACACTATCCTAGGGCTGATGCTAACCCTAACCCTAACCCTAACATTATCCCAGGGCTGATGCTAACCCTAACCCTAACACTATCCTAGGGCTGATGCTAACCCTAACCCTAACCCTAACACTATCCTAGGGCTGATGCTAACCCTAACACTAACCTTAACACTATCCTAGGGCTGATGCTAACCCTAACACTAACCCTAACACTATCCTAGAGCTGATGCTAACCCTAACCCTAACCCTAATACTATCCTTGGGCTGATGCTAACCCTAACGCTAACCCTAACACTATCCTAGGGCTGATGCTAACCCTAACACTAACACTATCCTAGGGCTGATGCTAACCCTAACCCTACGCCTAACACTATCCTAGGGCTGATGCTAACCCTAACCCTAACGCTAACACTATCCTAGGGCTGAGGCTAACCCTAACCCAAACACTATCCTAGGGCTGATGCTAACCCTAACCCTAACCCTAACACTATCCCAGGGCTGATGCTAACCCTAACCCTAACACTATCCTAGGGCTGATGCTAACCCTAACCCTAACCCTAACACTATCCTAGGGCTGATGCTAACCCTAACCCTAACACTATCCTAGGGCTGATGCTAACCCTAACCCTAACACTATCCTAGGGCTGATGCTAACCCTAACCCTAACCCTAACATTATCCCAGGGCTGATGCTAACCCTAACCCTAACACTATCCTAGGGCTGATGCTAACCCTAACCCTAACCCTAACACTATCCTAGGGCTGATGCTAACCC
The DNA here is from genome assembly GCF_020740605.2 of Lemur catta. NCBI lineage: Eukaryota > Metazoa > Chordata > Mammalia > Primates > Lemuridae > Lemur > Lemur catta. Next base: position 301,892 of record NW_025423886.1, on the reverse strand, counting down.
TAACCCTAACACTATCCTAGGGCTGATGTTAACCCTAACCCTAACCCTAACACTATCCTAGGCCTGATGATAACCCTAACCCTAACCCTAACACTATCCTAGGGTTTATGTTAACCCTAACCCTAATACTATCCTAGGGCTGATGCTAACCCTAACCATAACCCTAACACTATCCTAGGGCTGATTCTAACCCTAACGCTAACCCTAACACTATCCTTGAACTTATGCTAACCCTCACCCTAACCCTAACACTATCCTAGGCCTGATGATAACCCTAACCCTAACCCTAACACTATCCTAGGGTTTATGTTAACCCTAAACCTAACACTCTCCTAGGGCTGATGCTAACCCTAACCCTAACACTATCCTAGGCCTGATGATAACCCTAACCCTAACCCTAACACTATCCTAGGGCTGAGGCTAACCCTAACCCTAACACTATCCTAGGGCTGATGGTAACCCTAACCCTAACACTAACACTATCCTAGAGCTGATGCAAAACTTAACCCTAACCCTAACACTATCCTTGGGCTGATTCTAACCGTAACCCTAACACTATCCTAGGCCTGATGCTAACCCTAACCCTTACCCTAACACTATCCTAGGGCTGATGCTAAACCTAACCCTAACCCTAACACTATCCTTGGGCTGATGCTAACCCTAACCCTAACGCTAACACTATCCTAGGGCTGATGCTAACCCTAACCCTAACACTATCCTAGGCCTAATGCTAACCCTAACCCTAACACTATCCTTGGGCTGATGCTAACCCTAACCCTAACCCTCACACTATCCTAGGCCTGATGCTAACCCTATCCCTAACCCTAACACTCTCCTAGGGCTGAGGCTAACCCTAACCCTAACACTCTCCTAGGGCTGATGCTAACCCTAACCCTAACCCTAACACTATCCTAGGGCTGATGCTAACCCTAACACTAACCCTAACACTATCCTAGGGCTGATGCTAACCCTAACACTAACCCTAACACTATCCTAGAGCTGATGCTAACCCTAACCCTAACCCTAATACTATCCTTGGGCTGATGCTAACCCTAACGCTAACCCTAACACTATCCTAGGGCTGATGCTAACCCTAACAGTAACACTATCCTAGGGCTGATGCTAACCCTAACCCTACGCCTAACACTATCCTAGGGCTGATGCTAACCCTAACCTTAACGCTAACACTATCCTAGGGCTGAGGCTAACCCTAACCCTAACACTATCCTACGGCTGATGCTAACCCTAACCGTAACCCTAACACTATCCTAAGGTGATGGTAACCCTAACACTAACTCTATCCTAAGCCTGGTGAGAACCCTAACTCTAACCCTAACAGTATCCTAGGGCTGATGCTAACCCTAACCCTAATAATATCCTAGGGCTGATGCTAACACTAACCCTAACCCTAACACTATCCCAGGGCTGATGCTAACCCTAACCCTAACACTATCCTAGGGCTGATGCTAACCCTAACCCTAACCCTAACACTATCCTAGGGCTGATGCTAACCCTAACCCTAACACTATCCTAGGGCTGATGCTAACCCTAACCCTAACACTATCCTAGGGCTGATGCTAACCCTAACCCTAACCCTAACATTATCCCAGGGCTGATGCTAACCCTAACCCTAACACTATCCTAGGGCTGATGCTAACCCTAACCCTAACCCTAACACTATCCTAGGGCTGATGCTAACCCTAACACTAACCTTAACACTATCCTAGGGCTGATGCTAACCCTAACACTAACCCTAACACTATCCTAGAGCTGATGCTAACCCTAACCCTAACCCTAATACTATCCTTGGGCTGATGCTAACCCTAAACCTAACGCTAACACTATCCTAGGGCTGAGGCTAACCCTAACCCAAACACTATCCTAGGGCTGAT